>NC_041389.1:312608707-312620235 GCF_002162155.2 Triticum dicoccoides | reverse complement strand
ACTTTTTCTGCAGTGAACATGTGACCAAAGGAGTGTCATCTTAAAGTTTGAAAAAAAATAGAGATCATTTGACTCGTTTTATACATTGACTGATTTCCTAGGGATTTAATGTCCAAAAATCAAATTTGAGGTACATGTGTGCACCAAAATGGATTACAAAATCATATGTCTGTCCCTGGGTGCATGTTTCCCCGTGCAAGAGATTTCAAAAGATTGAGAGTGTTGATTTTTCAAATTCAGTAAATCCAAACTTAGTTGAAATTCATGAAAATTATTGTGGTGTCATATATGGCCACTAGTAGACAAATTTGAGAGTGTTGTATTTTTTCCGGCAAATTTGAGACAAGTTCCGATATAATCTTCTTACAAATGGGAGATTGTTAATAACTGGCAACCAATATCTCATACGGATTATTTATTCGAATCATGTGCATTAGACCTGCCATGCTTCGGTTAAGCAGTAAAGCGGTAGAATGAATTATCAAAAAACAAAAAAAAATAAGTACTGCCACACGCCCCTTGTGTCGTGAGAGCAGGCGTGAGTTTACGGTACGCATGCGAGCAATCCACCATGCAGGCAGACTAGGAGGCCTGCATGCAGGTGTGTGAATTGACGGGAGGCGTTTTCGCTGCGTACTGTCACTAGGAGGCATGCGAGTAGCTGTGTGAAATGATGGTAGGAATGCCAGAAGTCCGCCGCGCAGGCTCACCGGGAGCGAGACAACCTTTGACCGCCGCCCGCCTCGCTCCCACTGGACCATATAAATGGCACACCCGAGCCGCCAGCCATAATAGGCTGAAGGAAATATGCCGTAGAGGCAATAATAAAGTTATTATTTATTTCCCTATTTCATGATAAATGTTTATTATTCATGCTAGAATTGAAACATGATACATGTGTGAATACATAGACAAACTGAGTGTCACTAGTATGCCTCTACTTGACTAGCTCATTAATCAAAGATGGTTATGTTTCCTAGCCATGGACAAAGAGTTGTCATTTGATTAACGGGATCACATCATTAGGAGAATGATGTGATTGACTTGACCCATTCCGTTAGCTTAGCACTTGATCGTTTAGTATGTTGCTACTGCTTTCTTCATGACTTATACATGTTCCTATGACTATGAAATTATGCAACTCCCGTTTACCGGAGGAACACTTTGTGTGCTACCAAACGTCACAACATAACTGGGTGATTATAAAGGAGCTCTACAGGTGTCTCTGAAGGTACATGTTGGGTTGGCGTATTTCGAGATTAGGATTTGGCACTCTGATTGTCGGAGAGGTATCTCTGGGCCCACTCGGTAATGCACATCACTGTAAGCCTTGCAAGCATCGCAACTAATGAGTTAGTTGCGGGATGATGTATTACGTAACGAGTAAAGAGACTTGCCGATAACGAGATTGAACTAGGTATTGAGATACCGACGATCGAGTCTCGGGCAAGTAACATACCGATGACAAAGGGAACAACGTATGTTGTTATGCGATCTGACCGATAAAGATCTTCGTAGAATATGTGGGAGCCAATATGAGCATCCAGGTTCCGCTATTGGTTATTGACAAGAAACAGTTCTAGGTCATGTCTACATAGTTCTCGAACCCGTAGGGTCCGCACGCTTAAGGTTTCGATGATAGTTATATTATGAGTTTATGAGTTTTGATGTACCGAAGGAGTTCAGAGTCCCGGATGAGATTGGGGACATGACGAGGAGTCTCGAAATGATCGAGACGTAAATATCGATATATTGGACGACTATATTCGGACTTCGGAAAGGTTCCGAGTGATTCGGGTATTTTTCGGAGTACCGGAGAGTTACGGGAATTCGCCGGGGAGTATATGAGCCTTATTGGGCCATACGAGAATAAAGGAGAGAGGCCGAAAGGAAGGAGGCGCGCAGCCCCCCTCTGGTCCGAATTGGACAAGGGGTGCAGCCCCCTTTTACTTCCTCATCTCCCCCTCTTTCCTTCTCTCCTACTCCAACAAGGAAGGGGGGAGTCCTACTCCCGGTGGGAGGAGGACTCCTCCTGGCGCGCCCCTCCTGGCCGGCCGACCCCCTCCCCCTGGCTCCTTTATATACGAGGGCAGGGGGGCACCTCTAGGCACAACAACAACAATTGATCCCTTGGATCTCTTAGCCGTGTGCGGTGCCCCCCTCCACCATAGTCCACCTCGATAATACTGTAGTGGTGCTTAGGTGAAACCCTGCGACGGTAGAACATCAAGATCGTCACCACACCGTCGTGCTGACAGATCTCTTCCCCAACACTTTGCTGGATCGGAGTCCGGGGATCGTCATCGAGCTAAACGTGTGCTAGAACTCGGAGGTGTCGTAGTTTCGGTGCTTGATCTGTCGGGCCGTGAAGACGTACGACTACTTCAACCGCGTTGTTATAACACTTCCGCTATCGGTCTACGAGGGTACGTGGACAACACTCTCTCCTCTCGTTGCTATGCATCACCATGATCTTGCGTGTGCGTAGGATTTTTTTTGAAATTACTACGTTCCCCAACAGTGGCATCCGAGCCAGGTTTTATGCTTAGATGCCATATCCACGAGTAGAACATAAGTGAGTTGTGGGCGATATAATTCATACTGCTTACCAGCATGTCATACTTTGATTCAGCGGTATTATGAGATGAAGCGGTCCGGACCGACATTACGCGTACGCTTACGCGAGACTGGTTTCACCGTTACGAGCACTCGTGCTTAAAGGTGACTGGCGGGTGTCTGTCTCTCTCACTTTAGTTGAACCGAGTGTGGCTACACTCGGTCCTTGCGAAGGTTAAAACAGCACCAACTTTACAAACTATCGTTGTGGTTTTGATGCGTAGGTAAGAACGGTTCTTGCTAAGCCCGTAGCAGCCACGTAAAACTTGCAACAATAAAGTAGAGGACGTCTAACTTGTTTTTGCAGGGCATGTTGTGATGTGATATGGTCAAGACGTGATGCTATATTTTATTGTATGAGATGATCATGTTTTGTAACCGAAGTTATCGGCAACTGTCAGGAGACATATGGTTGTCGCTTCATTGTATGAAATGCAAACGCCCTGTAATTGCTTTACTTTATCACTAAGCGGTAGGGATAGTCGTAGAAGCAATAGACGGCGTAAACGACAATGATGCTACGATGGAGATCAAGGTGTCGCGCCGGTGACGATGGTGATCATGGAGGTGCTTCGGAGATGGAGATCACAAGCACAAGATGATGATGGCCATATCATATCACTTATATTGATTGCATGTGATGTTTATCCTTTATGCATCTTATCTTGCTTTGATTGACGGTAGCATTTTAATATGATCTCTCACTAAAATTATCAAGAAGTGTTCTCCTTGAGTATGCACCGTTGCAAAAGTTCTTCGTGCTGAGACACCACGTGATGATCGGGTGTGATAGGCTCTACGTTCAAATACAATGGGTGCAAAAAAGTTGCACACGCGGAATACTCAGGTTAAACTTGACGAGCCTAGCATATAACAGATATGGCCTCAGAACACGGAGACCGAAAGGTCGAGCGTGAATCATATAGTAGATATGATCAACATATTGATGTTCAGCGTTGAAACTACTCCATCTCACGTGATGATCGGACATGGTGTAGTTGATATGGATCACGTAATCACTTAGAGGATTAGAGGGATGTCTATCTAAGTGGGAGTTCTTAAGTAATGTGATTAATTGAACTTTAATTTATCATGAACTTAGTCCTGGTAGTATTTTGCAAATTATGTTGTAGATCAATAGCTCGCGTTGTTGCTTCCCTATCTTTTTATATGTGTTCCTAGAGAAAACTAAGTTGAAAGATGTTAGTAGAAATGATGCAGACTTGGTCCGTGATCTGAGGTTTATCCTCATTGCTGCATAGAAGAATTATGTCCTTGATGCACCGCTAGGTGACAGACCTGTTGCAGGAGCAGATGCAGACGTTATGAACGTTTGGCTAGCTCAATATGATGACTACTTGATAGTTTAGTGCACCATGCTTAACGACTTAGAATCGGGACTTCAAAGACGTTTTGAACGTCATGGGCCATATGGGATGTTCCAGGAGTTGAAGTTAATATTTCAAGCAAATACCCGAGTTGAGAGATATGAAGTCTCCAACAAGTTCTATAGCTAAAAGATGGAGGAGAATTGCTCAACTAGTGAGCAAGTACTTAGATTGTCTGAGTACTACAATCGCTTGAATCAAGTGGGAGTTAATCTTCCAGATAAGATAGTGATTGGCAGAGTTCTCTAGTCACCATCACCAAGTTACTGGAACTTCGTGATGAACTATAATGCAAGGGATAACAAAAACGATTCCCGAGCTCTTCGTGATGCTGAAATCGACGAAGGTAGAAATCAAGAAAAGAGCATCAAGTGTTGATGATTGACAAGACCACTAGTTGCAAGAAAAGGGCAAAGGGAAAGAAAGGGGAACTTCAAGTAGAATGGCAAGCAAGTTGTCACTCCCGCGAAGAAGACCAAAGATGGACCAAAGCCTGAAACTGAGTGCTTACATTGCAAAGGAAATGGTCACTGGAAGCGGAAATGCCCTGATTATTTGGTAAATAAGAAGGATGGCAAAGTGAACAAGGGTATATTTGATATACATGTTATTAATGTGTACCTTACTAGTGCTTATAGTAGCCCCTGAGTATTTGATACTTGTTCGGTTGCTAAAAATTAGTAACTCGAAACAGGAGCTACAGAATAAACAGAGACTAGTTGAGGGTGAAGTGACGATGTGTGTTGGAAGTGGTTCCAAGATTGATATGATCATCATCGCACACTCCCTATACTTTCGGGATTAGTGTTAAACATAAATAAATGTTATTTGGCGTTTGCGTTGAGCATGAATATGATTTGATCATGTTTATTGCAATACGGTTATTCATTTAAAGTCAGAGAATAATTGTTGTTCTGTTTACATGAATAAAACCTTCAATGGTCATACACCCAATGAGAATAGTTTGTTGGATCTCGATCGTAGTGATACACATATTCATAATATTGATGCCAAAAGATGCAAAGTTGATAATGATAGTGCAACATATTTGTGGCACTGCCGTTTAGGTCATATCGGTGTAAAGCGCATGAAGAAACTCCATAAAAATGGACTTTTGGAATCACTTGATTATGAATCATTTGATGCTTGCGAACCGTGCCTTTTGGGCAAGATGACTAAAACTCCGTTCTCCGGAACAATGGAACGAGCTAGTGACTTATTGGAAATAATACATACCGATGTATGCGGTCCAATGAGTGTTGATGCTCGTGGCAGGTATCATTATTTTTCTGACCTTCACAAGATGATTTGAGCAGATATGAGTATATCTACTTAATGAAACACAAGTCTGAAACATTTGAAAAGTTCAAAGAATTTCAGAGTGAAGTGGAGAATCATCGTAACAAGAAAATAAAGTTTCTACGATCTGATCATGGAGAAGAATATTTGAGTTACGAGTTTGGCCTTCATATAAAAAATGTGGAACAGCTTCACAGCTCACGCCACATGGAACACCACAGCGTTATGGTGTGTCCGAACGTCATAATGGTACTTTATTGGATATAGTGCAATCTATGATGTCTCTTACTGATTTACCACTATCGTTTTGGGGTTATGCATTAGAGAGAGCTGCATTCACTTTAAATATGGCACCATCAAAATCCGTTGAGACGACGCCTTATGAACTGTGGTTTAGCAAGAAACCAAAGTTGTCATTTCTGAAAGTTTGGGCCTGCGATGCTTATGTGAAAAAGCTTCAACCTAATAAGCTCGAACCCAAATCGGAGAAATGTGTCTTCATAGGATACCCAAAGGAGACCGTTGGGTACACCTTCTATCACAGATCCGAAGGAAAAACGTTTGTAGCTAAGTTCGGAAACTTTCTGGAGAAGGAGTTTCTCTTGAAAGAAGTGAGTGGGAGGAAAGTAGAACTTGATGAGGTAACTGTACCTGCTCCCTTATTGGAAAGTAGCTCATCACAGAAATCTGTTCCTGTGACACCTACACCAATTAGTGAGGAAGTTAATGATGATGATCATGGAACTTCGGATCAAGTTGTTACTGAACCTCGTAGATCAACCAGAATAAAATTCGTACCAGAGTGGTACGGTAATCCTGTTCTGGAAGTCATGTTACTAGACCATGATGAACCTATGAACTATGAAGAAGCGATGGTGAGCCCAGATTCCGCGAAATGGCTTGAGGCCATAAAATCTAAGATAGGGATCCATGTATGAGAACAAAGTATGGACTTTGGTTGACTTGCCTGATGATCAACAAGCCAAGTTAAATAAATGGATCTTCTAGAGGAAGGCGGACACTGATAGTAGTGTTACTATCTACAAAGCTCGACTTGTTGCGAAAGGTTTTGGACAAGTTCAAGGTGTTGAACATGATGAGATTTTCTCACTCATAACGATGCTTAAGTCTGTCTGAATCATGTTAGCAATTGCCACATTTTACGAAATCTGGCAAATGGATATCAAAACTGTGTTCCTGAATGGATTTCAAGAAGAAGAGTTGTATATGATGCAACCAGAAGGTTTTGTCGATCCGAAAGGTGCTAACAAAATGTGCAAGCTCCAGCGATCCATCAATGGACTGGTGCAAGCATCTCGGATTGGAATATACGCTTTGATGAGTTGATCAAAGCATATGGTTTTATACAGACTTTTGGAAAGGCCTGTATTTACAAGAAAGTGAGTGGGAGCACTACAGTCTTTCTGATAAGTACATGTGAATGACATATTGTTGATTGGAAATGATGTAGAATTTTCTGGAAAGCATAAAGGAGTGTTTGAAAGGAGTTTTTCAAAGAAAGACCTCGATGAAGCTGCTTACACATTGAGCATCAAGATCTATAGAGATAGATCAAGACGCTTGATAAGATTTTTCAATGAGTACATACCTTGACAAGATTTTGAAGTAGTTCAAAATGGAACAGTCAAAGAAAGAGTTCTTGCTTGTGTTGCAAGGTGTGAAGTTGAGTAAGACTCAAAACCCGACCATGGCAGAAAATAGAAAGAGAATGAAAAGTCATTCCCTATGTTTCAGTCATAGGTTCTATAAAGTATGCTATGCTGTGTACCTGACCTATTGTATACCTTGCTCTGATTTTGGCAAAGGAATACAATTTTGATCTAAGAGTAGATCACTGGACAACGGTCAAGAATATCCTTAGTGAGGACTAAGGAGATGTTTCTCGATTATGGAGGTGATAAAAAGAGCCCGTCGTAAAGAGTTACATCGGTGCAAGCTTTTACACCGATCTAGATGACTCTAAGTCTCTATCTGGATATATTGAAAGTGGGAGCAATTAGCTAGAGTAGCTCCGTGCAGAGCATTGTAGACATAGATTATTTGCAAAATACATACGGCTCTGAATGTGACTGACCCGTTGACTAAACTTCTCTCACGAGCAAAACATGATCATACCTTAGTACTCTTTGGGTGTTAATCACATAGCAATGTGAACTAGATTATTAACTCTAGTAAACCCTTTGGGTGTTGGTCACATGACGATGTGAACTATGGGTGTTAATCATATACAGATATGAATATTGGTATTAAATCACATGATGATGTGAACTAGATTATTGACTCTAGTGCAAGTGGGAGACTGAAGGAAATATTCCCTAGAGGCAATAATAAAGTTATTATTTATTTCCTTATTTCATGATAAATGTTTATTATTCATGCTAGAATTGTATTAACCGGAAACATGATACATGTGTGAATACATAGACAAACTGAGTGTCACTAGTATGCCTCTACTTGACTAGCTCATTAATCAAAGATGGTTATGTTTTCTAGCCATGGACAAAGAGTTGTCGTTTGATTAACGGGATCACATCATTAGGAGAATGATGTGATTGACTTGATCCATTCCGTTAGCTTAGCACTTGATCGTTTAGTATGTTGCTACTGCTTTCTTCATGACTTATACATGTTCCTATGACTATGAGATTATGCAACTCCCGTTTACCGGAGGAACACTTTGTGTGCTACCAAACGTCACAACGTAACCGGGTGATTATAAAGGAGCTCTATAGGTGTCTCTGAAGGTACATGTTGGGTTGGCGTATTTCGAGATTAGGATTTGTCACTCCGATTGTCGGAAAGGTATCTCTGGGCCCACTCGGTAGTGCACATCACTGTAAGCCTTGCAAGCATTGCAACTAATGAGTTAGTTGCGGGATGATGTATTACGTAACGAGTAAAGAGACTTGCCGATAACGAGATTGAACTAGGTATTGAGATACCGATCGAATCTTGGGCAAGTAACATACCGATGACAAAGGGAACAACATATGTTGTTATGCGGTCTGACCGATAAAGATCTTCGTAGAATATGTGGGAGCCAATATGAGCATCCATGTCCCGCTATTGGTTATTGACCGGAAACAATTCTAGGTCATGTCTACATAGTTCTCGAACCCGTAGGGTCCGCACGCTTAAGGTTTCGATGACAGTTATATTATGAGTTTATGAGTTTTGATGTACCGAAGGAGTTCGGAGTCCTGGATGAGATCGGAGACATGACGAGGAGTCTTGAAATGGTCAAGACGTAAAGATCGATATATTGGACGACTATATTCGGACTTCGGAAAGGTTCCGAGTGATTCGGGTATTTTTCGGAGTACCAGAGAGTTACGGAAATTCGCCGGTGAGTATATGGGCCTTATTGGGCCATACGGGAATAGAGGAGAGAGGCCAAAAGGAAGGAGGCGCGCAGCCCCCCTCTGGTCTGAATTGGACAAGGGGGGGAGTCCTACTCCCGGTGGGAGGAGGACTCCTCCTGGCGCGCCCCTCCTGGCCGGCCGACCCCCTCCCCTTGGATCCTTTATATACGGGGGCAAGGGGACACCTCTAGGCACAACAACAACAATTGATCCCTTGGATCTCTTAGCCGTGTGCGGTGCCCCCCTCCACCATAGTCCACCTCGATAATACTGTAGCGGTGCTTAGGCGAAGCGCTGCGACGGTAGAACATCAAGATCGTCACCACACTGTCGTGCTGACAGAACTCTTCCCCGACACTTTGCTGGATCAGAGTCCGGGGATCGTCATCGAGCTGAACATGTGCTAGAACTCGGAGGTGCCGTAGTTTCGGTGCTTGATCGGTCGGGACGTGAAGACGTACGACTACTTCAACCGCGTTGTTATAACGCTTCCGCTATCGGTCTATGAGGGTACGTGGACAACACTCTCCCCTCTCGTTGCTATGCATCACCATGATCTTGCGTGTGTGTAGGATCTTTTTTTTTAAATTACTACGTTCCCCAACATAGGCGGTCGCACCCTGATGTCTACTACGCAACCTTTTTCTTTTAGACTCGTGTTGGGCCTCTAAGCGCAGAGTTTTGTAGGACAATAGTAGATTTCCATCAAGTGGATGACCTAAGGTTTATCAATCCATGGGAGGCGTAGGATGAAGATGGTCTCTCTCAAACAAGCCTGCAACCAAATAACAAGGAGTCTCTTGTGTCCCCAACACACCCAATACAATGGTAAATTGTATTGGTGCACTAGTTCGGCAAAGAGATGGTGATACAAGTGTAATATGGATGGTAGATATAGGTTTTTGTAATCTGAAAATATAAAAACAGCAAGGTAACTAGTAACAAAAGTGAGCCAAAACGGTATTGCAATGCTTGGAAACAAGGCCTAGGGTTCATACTTTCACTAGTGAAAGTTCTCTCAACAATGATAACATAATTGGATCATATAATAATCCATCAACGTGCAATGAAGAATCACTCGAAAGTTCCTATCATGGATAACATAAGATGAAATTGCTCGTAGGATACGAAACCACCTAAAAGTTATTATTTCCAATCAATCCATTGAGCTATTCCTATAAGTGTCACAAACAACCCTAGAGTTCGTAGTAAAATAACACCATATGACACACATCAATCAACCCTAATGTCACCTAGATACTCCAATGTCACCAAAAGTATCCATGGGTCAATTATACCATATGCATCAAACAACTTCAAATTCATAATATTCAATCCAACACAAAGAACTTCAAAGAGTGCCCCAAGGTTTCTATCGGAGAAACATGGATGAAAACGTGCATCAACCCCTATGCGTAGATTACCCCAATGTCACCTCCGGAATCCACGAGTTGAGTGCCAAAACATACATCAAGTGAATCAATAGAACACCCCATTGTCACCACGGGTATCCCACACAAGACTTACATGAAGTGTTCTCAAATCCATAAAAGTATTCAATCCGATAATAGTGTAACCTCAAAGGTAAAACTCAATTCATCACAAGAAGTTAGAGAGGGAGAAACACGATATGATCCAACTATAGTAGCAAAGCTCGCGGTACATCAAGATCGTGCCAAATCAAGAACACGAGAGAGAGAGAGATCAAACACATAGCTACTGGTACATACCCTCAGCCCGAGGGTGAACTACTCCCTCCTCGTCATGGAGACCGCCGGGATGATGAAGATGGCCACCAGTGATGGTTCCCCCCTTCGGCAGGGTGCCGGAATGGGCTTCCGATTGGTTTTTCATGGCTACAGAGGCTTGCGGCGGCGGAACTCCCGATCTTGGTTTCTTTCTGGTGTTTTCTCTATTTATAAGAATTTTTTGTGTCGGGGACAAGACAGGGGGTCCACAAGGAGACGAAAAGGCAGGGGGCGCGCTCTAGGGGCGCCCTTCACCCTTGTGGATGCCTCGTGGCTCTTTTGGTCCATCTCTAATACTCCGCGGGCTTCTTCTGGTCCATAAAAAATCATCGTAAAGTTTTAGCTCATTTGGATTCCGTTTGGTATTCCTTTTCTGTAGAACTCAAAAGCAAGGAGAAAATATAAACTGGCACTGGGCTCTAGGTAAATAGTTTAGTCCCCAAAATAATATAAAATAACATATAAATGCATATAAAACAGCCAAAACAGTTAATATAATAGCATGGAACAATAAAAAATTATAGATACGTTGGAGACGTATCAAACATCCCCAAGCTTAATTCTTGCTCGTCCTCGAGTAGGTAAATGATAAAAACAGAATTTTTGATGTAGAATTGTAACGCCTGGATAGTTAAGCTACAGTGACCCTCTAAATGATGCCAAGTCATCATAATTAAAATTTTGCTAAACCTCACCTGTTTCAAACTAAGGCCAAATTCAAATTCCAAAAAAAAAACAAGTCAAATTTTATTTCTTCCAACTGATAAGGAAAAATGTTCGATGTGTCGAAAATATTCCCTAACTATTTCTCATGAAGAAACCGTGCTTTTTATAAAAAGGCCTATATGTTTGAAGTGAATGAAAACAGTAAAGAAAAATAAAGAAAAAGGGAAAATACAAAATAGAAAACCAAAAAAAAACGAAAAAGAAAACCCCCTTTCCCCTGGGCCTTGGCCCAGATAACAGCCAGGCCGGCCCACCCCAACCCCCTGCCATATATGGCCTCGTTCCCCCCAAACCCTAACCCCCCCACTTCGCCCCCACTCCCCCACTCCCTTGACCCCCCTCTCCCCTCCTCTGCCCCCCGATTGGAT
>NC_041389.1:312599201-312608629 GCF_002162155.2 Triticum dicoccoides | reverse complement strand
AACTGCCGCCGCCGCTCGGAACCCCCCCGCCACCCGACGCCCCCGGTGCCGCCTGGACCTCGCCGGAACGCGCCCTCGACGGCCTGCATCCTCGCCGAAACTCCGTCTCCGACCTCCTCCCCACGCCCCACTGCCCCGTGCCCTATGTCGCACGGTGAGGACCGTGACCTCCTTTTCCCCTCGTCCAGCGCACGCGCTGTCCCGCACACACATGGCACCCGCGCCATGCTGCAGTGTCGCTTGCCCGCTCCATAGTGGTCGCGCTCGCCTCCCGCTTTTAAGCCTGGCCGCTTGTCGCGTGCGCGCTCGCGCTGCCCGCATGCCGGCGCGCCCCGGTGCCCCGCGCCCACCTACGGCCGCGGCCCTCCTCCGCCTCCCTGACATCCGCCCCCGCGCACACCCCGCGGTCGCCCGTGCCTGCCCGCGCCTCGCTGCACTCTGCCCTCAACTCCGCTGCGCCGTCCGGCCGACAGAAGCTAGCCGCCTTGGCTTGTGCCTCCCGCCTACTGCTGTTCTGTCACGGCTGCGGCCAGCGCCCTCGCCCACCACGCAACCTCGCCGCCCCACTCTTTACGTCGCGCCCACTGCTGGGCCCCTCTCACCACCGGCTCCACCCTGCCGCTTCTCCTGCTCCGCCCCGCTGCAGCTGCTCGCCGACCACCGCCGCCCCGTGTCCCTGCGCAGCCTCTCACCGCGGCGGCCGCCGCTCCGGCCGCCTGGCCAGCACCGTGGCCCCGGTGCCTCGCAGCGCTCTGCCGAGTTCAGCCACGCGCAGGCGCCCGCTGCCCGTTTCGCCCGTGCGCCCCTTGGGGCCAATGCTAGGGGGCCCCGCCCCAGAACAATTTGAATATATATATAAAAATAAAAATAATAATAATAATTAATTTAATTAACTCTAATTAATTAACCTAATCACTTATTTAAATAAACTAATCATGTGTTGTTAATCTAAGTCAATGACAGCGGGCCCCACTTGTTAGTTTGACCAGTCAACGGTCAGATTTGACCGCTGACGTCATGTTGACATCATGATGATGTCATAAAATAATTTTCAAATCAAATTAATTCTTTTAATTCTAAAAATGATTTAAAACATTGGAAATTAATATAAAATAAACCGTAGCTTGGATGAAAATACTTTGTACATGAAAAGTTGCTCAGAACGACGAGACGAATCCGAATATGCAGCCTGTTCGTCAGCCACACGTCCATAGCATAGCGAACACGCAAAATTTCACCTCCGGTTCATCTGTCCGAAAATGTGAAACACCGGGGATACTTTCCCGGATGTTTCCTCCTTCGCCGATATCACCTACTACCACGTTAGGGCACACTTAGCACCGCTCATTGTCATGTCATGCTTCATCATGCTTATGTTTGCATTATATTTATTGTTTCTTCCCCCGCTTCTCTCTGGTAGACTAGGAGACCGACGTCGCTGCTGCCCCGGTCGACTACGGAGTTGACGACCCCTCCTTCTTGCCAAAGCAACCAGGCAAGCCCCCCCGATCACCAGATATCGCCTATTCTTCCCTCTACTGCCTGCATTAGAGTAGTGTAGCATGTTACTATTTCGGTTAATCCTATTTTGTTGCATAGCCTATCAATGTTGCTACAGTTGTTGATACCTTATATGCAATCCTAAATGATTAGTATAGGATGCTAGTTTATCATCTGTGGCCCTACATTCTTGTCCGTCTGCCTTGCTATACTATCAGGCCATCATCACTCGGGAGGTGATCACGGGTATATATTATACATACATACATACTATATAGATGGTGACTAAAGTCGGGTCAACTTGTAGAGTACCCGTGAGTTGATCTTTGTGGCCGAGCGAGAGAGCAGGTTGAGATCACCTAGGCGAGAGGTGGGCCTGACCCTGGTCGGCTCTGCGGTTACTACAAAATAACATGCTTAACGAGATCTTGGTACTTGATCTGAGTCTGGCCACTGGCCTATACGCACTAACCAACTATGCGAGAACAGTTATGGGCACTCGACGTCGTGGTATCAGCCGAAGCCTTCTTGACATCAACAACTGAGCAGCGCGCGTCGGGTTGGTCTGGAGCGCCTGCTCTTGTATAAGGGAGGCTAGGTCTGCTCACCAGCCGCGTTCGCAATATGCAGGTGTGCAATGGGCGATGGGCACAGACCCCTACGTGCATAGGATTTAGACAGCGTGTTGACCTCTCTGTTGTGCCGAGGCGGGGCGACGACGTGTTGATCTTCCAAGGCCGGCATGACCCAGGAAAGTGTGTCCGGACAGAGGGATCGAGCATGTTGGGAAATGTGGTGCACCCCTGCAGGGAAGTTTATCTATTCAAATAGTCGTGTCCCTCGGTAAAAGGACGACCCAGAGTTGTACCTTGACCTTATGACAACTAGAACTAGATACTTAATAAAACACCCAGACAATTTCCAGAGACATCCCGGTTATCGCTTTCCCACAGGGCGATGAGGGGAGGATCGCCGGGTAGGATTATGCTATGCGATGATACTTGGTGAACTTCAATCTACTCTCTTCTACATGCTGCAAGATGGAGGCTTCCAGAAGCGTAGTCTTCAATAGGACTAGCTATCCCCCTCTTATTCTGACATCCTGCAGTTCAGTCCACCGATATTGCCTCTTTACACATATACCCGTGCATATGTAGTGTAGATCCTTGCTCGCGAGTACTTTGGATGAGTACTCACGGTTGCTTTGTTCCCTCTCCCCCCTTTTTTCCTCTTCTTCTCGGATGCCGCAACAAGATGTTGGAGCCCAGGAGATAGACGCCACCTTCGACGATGACCCCTCCTACACTGAGGGTTCCAACTACTACGTTCAAGTCGCCGCCAATGAGGAGTAGTTTAAGAGGATCACAGGCAGGAGGCATGCGCCTCTTTCGATCTGTATCCCAGTTTGTGCTAGCCATCTTATGGTAACTTGTTTAACTTATGTCTGTACTCAGATATTGTTGCTTCCGCTGACTTGTTTATGTTCGAGCACGTGTATTCGAGCCCTCGAGGCCCCTGGCTTGTAATATGATGCTTGTATGACTTAATTTACTTTTAGAGTTATGTTGTGATATCTTCCTGTGAGTCCCTGATCTTGATCCTACACATTTGCGTGCATGATTAGTGTACGATTGAATCAAGGGCATCACAAGTTGCTGTCAGAGCCGACTGCCTGTAGGAACCCCCTTCCACACTCCTTGGCCGAAGTCGAGTCTAGTCACAAAAAAAACTTTTACTAACATGGTTGTGTGTCTTACGGGCCCACATCGCCATTTGGGTGGTATTAGGATATTTTACTCCTCGACCTTTACTCTGGGGCTCTGAACTCTCTTCTACTCGGGTTAAACGAATTTACTAACTCTAACATCAGAATCCCGTGACCACATTCACCCCAAAGTTGGATAAGTCATAGTTATTCTTTAGAAGTATTTTGAATAATACCCAAATTGTCATTTGACTCCATTGAAACATCTTTGTTTTAAGAGGGAACCCACGAGGCAGGTCGTGCGCCACACGGCCATTGGTGCCTTAGGATCACCTGTTGTGCTAGCTGAGAAGATGACCTATCTAGGTTATCGCTGGCACCCTGAGTACACCATGTACGAGCAGTTCCAGGACTTTAACCAGGAGCAGTACCGTGCCATCATCCACCTCTACTCTCGGGAGTATGAATCCACTACTGTGCTGCACACCACTCATGGTGTTGGAGTGACCATCGATATGGCTATCCACGATGCTGCTTATGCTGCTCTGACACGTCTTTGTGGAGAGTATCGGGAGTTGGACACTTCCCCTTTCAGGCACATTGCTATCGCATCCGACGTTGGTGCGGAGGGATACTACACTGCTGCCTAATCCACCATCACCCAAGAGCCCTTCCACCATCAGAACCTGGTTTTGCATGCTGATGGGCTAGATCGAGCTAACCGAGCTCTTCGCCACGAGTTGTACACCGCCCGTCAGCACCTTTACAGTGCTCTGACGCTATTGCACCCCTTTGTCCGATCTGGACAGCTGTCGCATTCTGCAATCTACCCAGCCAAGACCGTGATGCCCCACGGTGTCGGTTGGCTAGAGGTGAGAGGCTGCGCTCCCGCACTTGGTCCTCTACTGCCACCTGAGAGTCGAGTTCTACACCAGAGTATCTGCGGCCCCCAGGCTGCTGATGTGGAGGACTATCCGTTGCGTCACTACCAGCTGTCAAGCTATGACTTCCTCCACAGTTCCTCCTGGGACTGATGTAGTCTTTCTTATTAGTAGTTGATGCATTTGCCGCAAGCCTGCGTGCCGCCCATGATAACTTAGTCTATGTACTGAACTCTGTGTACCGAACTCTATGTCCGACCCCCTTTGTAAGTTATGCCAACTACTATGTAGTATCTATCGTGCTACTTTCATTATGCATGTTTCATCATGAATGATTCTTGTCTATGCAAATTTCTCAATGCTGAACTACCCCTTTTATATATTAGCAGGATGGTTAGACCAGGTGGTCGTGGCGATGCCCCACCACCACCTGAGTACATGGCTGGTATGATCCAACAGTTCTAGCTGAACCGTCAGTTCATGGAGAATATGTTGGCTCAGTTTCCTCGCCCCAATGTGAACCAGCAGCCAACCCCAGTAACTCTACAGGATTTCATGCGCCTCAACCCAACTATCTACCGAAGCTCAACTCATTCTTTGGATGCTGATGACTGGCTCCCCGACATCACCTATGAGATGGAGTCTGGTGACGTAGCCCCTGCCAGCTATGTCACCTTTGCTTCCTTCTTCTTGAAGGGACCTGCTGCTCAATGATGGGACAGCCACAGGCGTACTCTGCCACCTGGAACAATCATCGCCTAGCCAGACTTCCAAGCTGCTTTCCATGCTCGCTTCATTCCTCGGGGAATCATGGACCGGAAGAAGCATGAGTTCCACAACCTCACCCAGGGCAACAAAACTATGGAAGCTTATCAATGGGAGTTTCTGGACTTATCCCGCTATGCTGAAGAGGACATTGCAACTGATGCTCGCACACAGGAGAAGTTCCGTGATGGACTACAAGCTGACATCAAGCTCGCACTACTAGTGCATGACTTTGCTGATTTCTCCACCTTGGTGAACAAGTCCATCAATGTCGAAACTGGCCTGCAGGAACACCAGAGCTCTCACAGGCGCAACCGTGACACGGGCTTATCTTCGGGCCCATCCTCGTAGAAGCGTAGGATCTGGATTCCCAACAGCATGTACCAACCAACTGCACCTGCTCCAGGGCAGTCCTATGTTGCATCGCGTCTACCTCCTCCACCACCTAGGCATCCAAGACTCCCGGCTCCACCACCACGAGATCCTACTCCCACTCCCAATAATGGTCTGTGCTACAGGTGTGGTCAGCCAGGACACTATGCTAGGGAATGCAACCAGAACCAGAATCAACTGCCCCTTCCAGCAGCTGGCCATGGAAGCAACCAGCCTTGCAACAACAATGCCAAGTCTTATGGTCGTGTTCATGCCAACCACGTTGATCTGAATGAAGCTCAGGACCAGCCTGCTACTGTGATGGGTACACTCCTCGTAAATTTAGTACCAGCATCCGTTTTATTTGATACGGGGGCATCGCGTTCATTCATGTAAGAAGATTTTGCATACAAGCACGACCTTAAATGCGAGGTCATAAACACTCCACTAGTGGTAAAAAACCGTCGGCCAGTGTCAAACCTCTATGGTTAGTCAAAACGTTCCCATTGAAATTGAAGGGTTGGAATTCTATGCCTCTCCCATTATCCTGAAGTCGTCTAACATCGACCTCATTCTGGGTATGGATTGGTTGAAAGCGCATACTGCTTCTATAGTTTGCGCCACTAAGACCGTCCATCTGCTACACCCTTCTGATGAAATAATTAGCTACAATGCTCGTCTGGTTCAGAATGCCGAGGCAAGGCTTTATGCGTTGAATGCATTGAACTCTACACCACTCGAGGGCATTGAAAACATTCCCGTCGTGAGCGAATTCCTTGACGTCTTTCCTGAAGAGCTTCCAGGGACCCCCCTGCTAGAGCTGTCGAATTCATCATCGACTTGAAACTAGGCACCACTCCTATAGCCAAACGGCCCTACAAGATGCCGCCGCATGAACTCACTGAGCTTAAGGAGGAAATTGAAAAATCTCTACGGAGTTATTTCATTCGCCCAAGTTACTCTCCTTGGGGAGCACCTTCTCTCTTTGTCAACAAGAAGGATGGGCCAAACCGATTGGTTCAAGACTACCGTCCTATTAACCAAGCTACAATTCAGAACAAATATCCTCTTCCTCGGATCAATGATCTGTATGATCAACTAGGTGGTTCGTTAGTGTTCTCTAAACTCGACTTGAGGTTGGGTTACCACCAGATCTGTGTTCGTGAAGAGGATATCCCAAAGACCGCATTTGTGACTCGCTATGGTTCATACGAGTACACCGTCATGTCTTTTGGATTAACCAATGCTCCAGCCACCTTTTCTCGTCTGATGAACTATATATTTATGGAATACCTCGACAAGTTTGTCGTGGTTTATCTGTATGATATCCTTGTATATTCCAAGAATGAAGAACATGTTGAACATCTTTGTCTTGTTCTGGAAAACCTTAGAGAGCATCAACTATATGCCAAGTTCTCCAAGTGTGAATTCTGGCTTCCCGAAATAAGCTATCTTAGGCATGTCATCTCCAAGGATGGTATTGTCGTCAACCCCGAGAGAGTTTAGACTATTCTCGATTGGACTCCTCCGAAGAATGTCAAACAAGTCAGAAGTTTTCTCGGACTCGCAAACTATTGCCGTTGATTCTTCAAGAATTCTCCAAGATCGCTAGACCTCTGACTAACTTGTTGCATAAGGGCGTCAAGTTCTAGTGGATAGAAAAGTGTCAAGAAAGTTTCCAGGCGCTCAAAGACAAGTTGAGTTCTGCCACAGTGCTTGCTCCTCCTGATACTAAGAAGGACTTCGTCATTTATTGCGATGCTTCACGTCAAGGCTTAGGCGTTGTCCTAATGCAAGAGCGCAAAGTGATTGCCTATGCCTCTCATCAATTGCGCCCTCACGAAGAGAACTATCCAGTTCATGACCTCGAGCTTACTGTTTTTATACGCACACTAAAATAGTGGCGACATTACCTTCTCGGTAATCATTGCGAGATCTTCACTGACCACCAAAGTTTGAAATATCTGTTTACTCAGCCAGACCTGAACCTCCGCCAACGGAGATGGATGAAGAGTGTTGCAGATTTTAACTTGGGTATTTCGTATACCCCATGCAAGGCTAATGTAATGGCTGATGCCTTGAGCCGCAAGTC
The DNA here is from genome assembly GCF_002162155.2 of Triticum dicoccoides. Taxonomy (NCBI): domain Eukaryota; kingdom Viridiplantae; phylum Streptophyta; class Magnoliopsida; order Poales; family Poaceae; genus Triticum; species Triticum dicoccoides. The sequence continues at coordinate 312,601,314 of NC_041389.1, read as the reverse complement.
ATATTGCAACCATCTCCAGGTTCACAAAGTTCAACCCTCGCTTGTTGAAGAATTCAGAAAGCTGAACCTCCATATTGTTCCTCCTGATGCACTCGCTCCCCCTCCTCCGGAGTGCCACAAAATGAACCTCCACGTTGTTTCCCAGGGTTCTCTCAATACCCTGGTTGCTAGACCGGATCTTCTGGATACCATCAAATGGATACAGAAATGTGACGATGAAGTCGAGAAGATTAAACACTATCTCACAGAATGAAAGCCCTCATTCTTCATTGCCGATGATGGAGCCTTGTACTTCAAAGGCCGCCTAGTGGTTCCGAGTAAGAGGGAAAACCTGAATCTGAATCCAAGGGTTATGAAAGATGCTCATGATACACCTCTGTCTATTCATCCCGGTAGCACCAAGATGTACCAAGACATTCGTCAAAGATTCTGGTGGTCTAATATGAAGCAAGACATTGCTTGTTATGTTGCTGAGTGCGACGTTTGCCGTCGTATCAAAGTAGAACATCAAAGGCCTGCTAGAACTCTTCAACCTATCTCTATTCCTGAATGGAAATGGGACCATGTTGAAATGGACTTCGTCACTAGTTTCCCCAAATCGTAGAAAGGTAATGATGCTATTCTAGTAGTCGTTGACTGGCTTTCTAAAGTTGCACATTTTTTGGCTGTCAAAGAAACGATCACTGCTAGTCAGCTGGCAACCCTCTACATGTCCAGAATTGTTTCACTTCACGGTATTCCACTAGTAATCAGTTCAGACTGTGGTAGTTTATTCACTTCAAGATTCTGGGCAAGTTTCCTAGAAGCTATGGGGACTCCTTTGTCTTTCAGCACTGCTTTTCATCCTCAGTCGCAAGGGCAAGTTGAATGCGGCAACCAAGTTCTCGAGGACATGCTTTGAGATTTTGTTATCTCCTTCGGCAAGAAATGGGAGGAATCTCTCCCATATGCTGAGTTCTCTTATAATAGTAGCTATCAAACTAGTCTAAAGATGGCCCCCTTCGAAGTGTTATATGGATGAAAGTGTCGAACCCCTCTAAACTGGTCAGAAACTGGGGAACGTCCACACTTCGGTCCGGATATTATCCAACATGCTGAAGAACAAGTCCGCATTATTTGCGAGAATCTCAAGACTGCTCAGTCACGTCAGAAGAGTCAGTATGACCGTCATCATAAGGACATGGTCTATCAACCTGGCGAAAAGGCTTATCTTCGAGTCAGACCAATGAAGGGTGCTCACCGCTTTGGGATCAAGGGCAAGCTAGCTCCTCGCTATATTGGTCCTTTCACTATTCTAGAAAGGCATGGAAAAGTGGCATACCAACTGGAGCTTCCGCCGAACATTTCTCAGGTTCACGATGTGTTCCACGTATCAGAACTCTGCCGCTGCTTCAAGGACCCAATCCGAGAAGTGGATCATGAAGTGCTCGAGTTGCAACAGGACCTCTCCTATAAAGAACATCCGGTCCGCATTCTCGACCAAGCTGAACATTGCTCTCGTCAGAAGGCGATCAAGTTCCTCAAAGTCTAGTGGTCGCACCATTCTGAAGATGAAGCCACTTGGGAACGAGAGAATCGTCTGCGCAAAGAATACCCCGCACTGTTTCCTTCTACCTCCTAAATCTGGGGACGAGATTTCTTGTAGTGGAGGAGATTTGTAACGCGTGGATAGTTAAGCTACAGTGACCCTGTTAATGATGCGAAGTCATCATAATTAAAATTTTGCTAAATCTCACTTGTTTCAAACTAAGGTCAAATTCAAATTCCAAAAAACAAGTCAAATTTTATTTCTTCAAACTGATAAGGAAAAAATGTTCGATGTGTTGAAAATATTCCCTAACTATTTGTCATGAAGAAACTGTGCTTTTATAAAATGGCCTATATGTTTGAAGTGAATGAAAACAGTAAAGAAAAATAAAGAAAAAAGGAAAATACAAAACAGAAAACAAAAACAAACAAAAGAAAACGAAAAATCAAACCCCCCTTTCCGCTGGGCCTTGGCCCCGATAATAGCCAGGCCGGCCCACCCCAACCCCTGCCCTATATGGCCTCGTTCCCCCCAAACCCTAACCCCCCACTTCGCCCCTACTCCCCCACTCCCTCGACCCCCCTC
>NC_041389.1:312532682-312598925 GCF_002162155.2 Triticum dicoccoides | reverse complement strand
ACCTGACGCCCCCGGTGCTGCCTAGACCTCAATGAAACGTGCCCTTGATGGCCTACCTCCTCGTCGAAACGCCGTCTCCGACCTCCTCCCCATGCACCACTGCCTCGTGCTCAATGCCGCACGATGAGGACCGCGACCTCCTCTTTCCCTCGTCCCGTGCAGGCGCCGTCCCACATGCACACGGCACCCGTGCCCGCGCCCACGCCGTACTGTCATGCCACGCACTTGCCTCCCGCTGCCGAGCCTCGACGCTTGCCGCCGGCGCTCACCGCTGCCCGCATCGCCCGCATGCTCACCGCGTGCCGGCGTGCCCCACTGCCCCGCGCCCTCCTACGGCCGCGACCCTCCTCCGCCTCCCTGACCTCCGCCCAGCGCACACCCTGCGGTCACCCGTGCCTTCCCGGGCCTCGCTGCACTCCGCCCTCGACTCCGCCGCGCCATCCGGCCGACAGCCGCTAGCCGCTGTGGCCCGCATCTCCCGCCTGCTGTTGTTCTGTCGCGGCTGCGGCACGACCTCGCCGCCCCGCTCCCTATGCCGCGCCCGCTGTTGGCCCCTCTCACTGCCGGCTCCACCCTGCCGCTTCCCCCGCTCCACCTCGCTGTAGTTGCTCGCTGTCGGTGTCAAAACCGGCAGATCTTGGGTAGGGGGTCCCGAACTGTGCGTCTAGGCGGATGGTAACAGGAGACAAGGGACATGATGTTTTACCCAGGTTCGGGCCCTCTTGATGGAGGTAAAACCCTATGTCCTGCTTGATTAATATTGATGATGTGTGTCACAAGAGTGGATCTACCACGAGATCAAGGAGGCTAAACCCTAGAAGCTAGCCTATGGTATGATTGTTGTTCGTCCTACGGACTAAAGCCATCCGGTTTATATAGACACCGGAGAGGGCTAGGGTTACACAGAGTCGGTTACAATGGTAGGAGATCTACATATCCGTATCGCCAAGCTTGCCTTTCATGCCAAGGAAAGTCCCATTCGGACATGGGACGAAGTCTTCAATCTTGTATCTTCATAGTCTTGGAGTCCGGTGGATGATGATAGTTCGGCTATCCGGACACCCCCTAGTCCAGGACTCCCTCAGTAGCCCCTGAACCAGGCTTCAATGACGACGAGTCCGGCGTGCATATTGTCTTCGGCATTGCAAGGCAGGTTCCTCCTCCGAATAATTTATAGAAGATTGTGAACACCAGCATAGTGTCCGGCTCTGCAAAATAAATTCCACGTACCACCGTAGAGAGAATAATATTACACAAGTTCAATCTGCTGACGTATTTGGTGGCGTGACGTCACACCACTACCAAGCCTTTACTAGAATTGTTTTTATTGTACCACCTCAGCGCGTTTAGCGAAGCGGTTTCCTTGGCACGTCTTGTCGAAGCAGAGATCGTGCTCCCCTTATTCCGGGATTCCCATCAATACGGACGTGGGTAACCCAACCGCGCCATTGATTGCGGCGCTTGGGAGATAAGCGAGTTTTATCAGGCCGGTGGGGACACATGTTTTTGTCCGCCCATATAAGGGGATAAAGATCCAACCCTATTACCTGCGCTTTCTTCCTCCTTGGCTTATCCATCTCCGCGAACTCAAGCTCCAGCGCCCAAGTCCGCACATCTCACCTCAACCTCCTCCAACTATGTCCGGAGCGGGAGGCAAGTGGATGGCCTCCTCCGTCACGGAGGGGCACATCCAGAAGCTGCGCAGCGCCGGATATCTGTCCAGCAACATCGCGCACCGGCTCCCCAACAAGGGAGAGCTCATCCCCACCCCCAGGCCCCATGAGAGGGTAGTATTTCTTCCCCATTTCCTCCGTGGACTGGGCTTCCCACTCCATCCCTTTGTCCGGGGGCTCATGTTCTACTACGGCCTGGATTTCCATGATCTGGCCCAGAATTTCATCCTCAACATCTCGGCGTTTATCGTCGTGTGTGAGGCCTTCCTCTGCATCCAGCCCCACTTCGGCTTGTGGCTCAAGACCTTCAGTATCAAGTCGAAGGTTGTGAAGGGCAGCCAAGCGGAATGCGGAGGCGCCATGGTGGGCAGGATGTCCAACGTTACTTGGCTTGAGGGCACTTTCGTGGAAACCATTAAGGGGTGGCAATCGGGGTGGTTCTACATCACCGAGCCGCGTGACCCTGAATGGGCAGCGGCCCCCGAATTCAGATCTGGAATCCCCACACGGCTCACCTCCTGGAAAGAGAGCGGCCGGACATGGGGTGATTCGGAGGAGCTGACCGGACTCCAAGCCTGCATCCAAAAGCTAGTGGACAAGAAGCTCAAGCTTGTCAACGTAGTCCAGGTCATGCTCATTCGCCGAATTCTCCCATGCCAACGACGAGGCTTCAATATGTGGGAGTTCGATCCGGCGCAGCACCAGACTTTGAGCGGGCTCTTCGATACTACATACGAAGATGTCTGGAAGGTGCTGTTTAAGGGTGCCGAGGTTCCCGCATCCGCTACCGAAGATCGCGGATTCAGCTCGCAGCGTCCAGCTGATGAGGTAAGCAATTTTGCCCTTTACGGGGCGTTTGTTTTCCATAGTTTGACTCTATGCAGGATCTAAACTCCCTCTCCTTTGACAGGGCTGGCTGGAGAAGGCCGAACAGACTATCTGTCTGGCCCCATTACCAGAGGACCCAGCGAACGCCCGCTTAACGGGGCTGCTGGCTCCGGCACCCCATGTGGTGCCGGAGAAGAAGGCCAAGAAGAAGGCCACGGGCACTCGGAAGAGTTCCCGTTTTTAGGTGTTATCGGATGATGACTCCGAGGCAGACTCCTCCCACAAAGGCGAGGAGGAGAAGAAGAAAGCCTCTCCCCCAGCGGGGGGAGGGAAGAAAAGGAAGGCCTCCCCAACGAGGGAGGTCGAAGGGTCCAAGAAGGGAAGGACTCTTCCCCCAGACTGCTCTGCAAATGCCGGCGACGATGACGAGGATTGGCCCCCAAGGGCCAAGCCCCTGGCGAGATTGTAAGTATCCGGACTCCCGAATAACTTCATGGTTTTTCTTTTCGCCACATAATGTCTTTCTAATGCCGCATACAACCCTGCAGTCCGCCCAAGGATGATCTTCCCGCTTCGTCGAGCGGGTCCTTAGGTGCGTTAGATATGGATTCTCTTTCGACCGCCTCCACCCCCCGTGATGCGGATGATGCCGAGGTGGGATCCCGGGAAGGGACCCACCAGGAGGAGGAGGCCCCGGAGGTGTCGCAGAACAACCTCCCATACTTTGCACCAGACTCGGCCCCGGAACCCATAGTGGCTCCGGAGTCCGGTGGGTGGCCCCTTCGTAAGAAGGGCAAGACCGTGACGCCGGCAGCCTCCGTCCAACCGGAGGCGCCGGATAGCTTGCTGGAGGCGCTTAATGGCGCCTCCATCGAAGAGGAACACCGCACTGTTATGAGTGCGGTGATTTAGAGGGTTCAGCTCGCCAAGAGCGGGCTGACCGAAGCCTGCAGCAGCCTTCTAACAGGATTTGAGGTAAGAGTTTTGATATATGTAAAATAGTACCGCATAGACAGTAGCCCCTGATGCTCGGTTCGGTGTTCGGAAAGAAAAGCCGGACTAAGGATCTAAAAAGATATACGCAGGAGTCATAAAAAATATGTCAATATGGGATGCAGGCTGCGCTGCTGACCTCTGCCGCACTGATTGCGGAGGTCAATACGTTGAAGCAAAGCCTCGAGCGGTCCGAGAACGAGCTCGGCCGTGCCAAGAAGCAGCTCGAGGACAAGGAAGGTGAGTAACACCTTATTAAAATTGTACCTTACAAAAAAGGATTTTGGTTGCAAGAAGAATGACAAGGATAACGTGGGTATTGCAGGGGCCACTAACGAGGTGGCTACCCTGAAGGAGGCGGTGGCTGCGGCCGAACGTAATGCGGCTGCAGAGCGCACCGAGCGAGAGAAGCAGGAGGCGCGGGTGGCAGAGGTACAGCAAGAGCTCCAGGCTCTCGTGGAAAAACATGAGAGTTTGGAGCGTGACTCGAAGACTCGAGAGTCCGAGCTTGCAACGGCTCTTGAGAGTGCCAAAGCCGCTAAGGCAGAAGCCTATAAGGCCCTCCAGGAAGTCGAGGCGTTGAAGAAAATAGCGGCGGGTAAGGCATTTTTCATGCAAAGTAAGCATGTGAGTGTGAATTACCTATCACTTACCTGAATTCGGAGCTCTCCAGGAGCGTTCGCAGATCTGCCCCGCAGCGTGTCCGATGCTGCCGCTTTCTACAGGGCCGAGGAGGGGAGCTCGACGGAAAAGGTCTTCTGGTCTTAGTATGCTGAGGCCGGACATTCGGTGCCCCTTAGCGACCAGCTGAAGTAGCTGGTCGAGCTCCACAAGGTGGCCGAACAGGCCATGAAGGGCCTCATAGTTTGGCTGTGGCCTAAGGAGGCCATGCCTAGGAGCTACTTCGGCCTGGTGCGGCGGCTGGTGGATGTGTGTCCATGGGTTGAAGTCATCAAGCACTCCGCCTGTATTGAAGGTGCCCGTCGGGCCCTTGCCCGCGCAAAGGTGCACTGGGGCAAGATGGATGCTCAGAAGCTTGTGACAGACGCGCCACCGCAGGGCAAGGAGCATCGCACGCCCGAGATGTATTATAAGAGTGTCCTGAAGGGTGCCCACATTATTGCGGGTGAGTGCTCCAAAGATGTAATATTTGAGTAGACTCACATTTTGTTATCCTGTGCGCTGAAAACTTAGTTCATATGCGCTAAGCAACGCTTGTTAATTTAAAATATTACCTTCTGTGCGGCTGTTTATCAAATCTGAGAGATGGCAAGTCGTCGGCTTCAGTCCCCATGCCACGAGTGCTGGGGTGTTCGGGATAAACCTGAGCACTCTTGTTCCCATTTTTGGGTCCATCTAGGGAGGGGCTCAACACAACGAACAAGGCAACCGGACTTATAATGCTTGAACACTCTCACTTAGCCATAGAATTCTATAATTTTAAATTTCGGCGAAGCCCCTAGTCTTCGGAAGGCCGAATTTGGGGCGCTATCCACGCCTGGGCCGGACAAAGTCGGCTCCTCGCTCTAAGCGGCATAAGTCTTTAGGGACTCGCAAAAAACCTCTCGAACAGCGACTGGCTCTCGCCTCATCATGACGGTCAGTTTTAGCTTTCTCCACTGAGGCGCTCGCCCAGCTCAACCGGGGCGCAATCGCAGTGGTTCTCCCAGTGCTACCTTAGCCGATACAACGGAACGTAAGGTACCAAAACATGGGAGCCGGGCAAACCCAACTATTGACCCAAGACATGATCCAGAGCCGATGCATATAATGCTATAAGTTCGGGGTGCCGCACTTGTGAAAGTGTTCGGACTTATCACACCATGATGCGGGAAACATAAGCCCCTAGTGTATTTAGCCGTACCAAAATGTACGGATGCAACATGTCATAAATGAACATATGTATAAGAAAGAAATGCAATTGGAAGTAAAAAGGTGCTGCATTACTTATTCAAGAAAAGACTGTTGTGAATGCAGAACGATACAAATGGTGTGATAAGCAAGGGATGGGACTATTAAACATGTCCCCCTCCAGGGGTAGGCTGTGGAATGGTGCATAAACCAGATTTAATGCTCGTAATGGAGACCACCTGGATATTCGCTGTAGCCTTTCTCCTTCCCTGGTTGTTGCATCGTGAGTTCGGCAGGTCTGCTGCCGGACAGGGCCTCTGACGAACGGAGTCCTGTGGGTAAAAATAAAAAGGAAAAAGAAAAAAAGAACGACACACTTGAGAGCCCCTGGTGTGGTTGAGCTGCATTCTAGGCCTATCGTGGTCGTGCCCCTCTCCCCATGCCCATGGTATTTTCAGAGCGTAATGGTGTACGCGAAGGACATGTCTTCACGTTTTGCAGGGGCTGGGGTTGGGGCCGCACTACTACGCGTGCTCGGAACGTGCCAGGTGGTCTTGTTGTAGGTTACTCCGGGCGCGTTTAGCCGTGTCCGGTCGCTTAACGGCCGGACTCGAGAATTGCCTTCAGAGGCTGCACTGTACTTCTGCCATGAGAGCCGCTGTATGTTCCTCCGTTAGGAGAGAGCGTTCAGTGTTTCCGTTGACCGTGATGACTCCTCGAGGGCCTGGCATCTTGAGCTTGAGGTATGCGTAGTGCGGCACCGCGTTGAACTTTGCGAACGCGGTACGTCCGAGCAGAGCATGATAGCCGCTGCGGAACGGAACTATGTCGAAGATTAAGTCCTCACTTCGGAAGTTATTCGGGGATCCGAAGACCACTTCCAGTGTAACTGAGCCTGTACAATTGGCTTCTACACCTGGTATGACGCCTTTAAAGGTCGTCTTGGTAGGTTTAATCCTTGAGGGGTCTATGCCCATTTTGCACACTGTATCCTAATAAAGCAGATTCAGGCTGCTGCCGCCGTCCATCAGGACTCTGGTGAGGTGAAATCCATCGACGATTGGGTCTAAAACCAATGCGGCGAATCCGCCGTGGCGGATGCTGGTGGGATGGTCCCTTCGGTCAAAAGTGATCGGGCAGGAGGACCATGGATTGAACTTCGGGGCAACTGGCTCCATCGCGTATACGTCCCTGAGTGCACGCTTCCGCTCCCTTTTGGGTATGTGTGTTGTGTATATCATGTTCACCGTCCGCACCTGTGGGGGGAAACCCTTCTGTCCTCTATTGTTCAGCGGTCGGGTCTCTTCCTCGTCATCGCTATGCAGCCCCTTGTCATTGTTTTCGGCAATTAACTTGCCTGCCTGCTTGAATACCCAACAGTCCCTGTTGGTGTGGTTGGCTGGCTTTTCGGGGGTGCCGTGTATCTGGCACGAGCGGTCGAGTATTCGGTCCAAATTGGACGGACCCGGAGTAGTTCCTTTGAATGGCTTTTTCCACTGACTGGGTTTAGAGCCTCTGAATCCGGCATTGACTGCCGTATCTTCACTATTATCGCTGTTAATGCGGCGTTTGTTTTTGTTGCGACGCGACCTGCCATTACGGTCCTTGATATCCGGACTGCCAGAATTTTTGCTGAGGTTGTTGCTACGTGCTAGCCAGCTGTCCTCACCCGCGCAGAAGCGGGTCATGAGTGATGTGAGGGCTGCCATGGATTTCGGCTTTTCCTGTCCCAGGTTCCGGGCAAGCCACTCGTCGTGGATGTTATGTTTGAAGGCCGCGAGGGCCTCCGCATCCGGACAGTCGACGATTTGGTTTTTCTTGGTTAAGAACCGTGTCCAGAATTGTCTGGATGATTCGTCTGGCTGCTGAATTATATGGCTTAGGTCATCAGCGTCTGGTGGTCGCACATACGTGCCTTGGAAGTTATCGAGAAATGCGGCTTCCAGGTCTTCCCAACTCCTGATTGACTCTGCTGGCAAGCTGTTAAGCCAATGCCGGGCTGGTCCTTTAAGTTTGAGTGGGAGATATTTGATGGCGTGAAGATCGTCACCGCGGGCCATGTGGATGTGGAGGAGATAGTCCTCGATCCAAACCGCGGGGTTTGTTGTGCCATCGTAAGATTCAATATTCACGGGTTTAAACCCTTCGGGGATTTGATGATCCATTACTTCATCTGTGAAGCATAGTGGGTGTGTGGCGCCTTTGTACTGGGCGATATCACGACGGAGCGCAAAAGAGTTTGTCTATTTTGTTCGGCCCGGCCGGACTTACTGTGTCCGGCGCAACGGTTGTCTTCACGTATCATGGGGCGCCCACGCGATCCATAGATCGATCTTGATTGTCTTGCCTTATCCTCCAATATATCTCGCAAGTCCGGAGCGTTCCCCTGTGGCCTTGTGCTTTTCGAGCGATGCCTTGGTACGGTTCTAGTGAAGGGCCTAGGGGCCTCTCTGTCGCGACCACGGGGTGGTCGGTCAGCTGTATTGTCTGCTGGTGATGCAAGTTCATACGCCTCCTCCTCTAATCGGGGGAGCAGCTTGCGTTTGGGTAGCTTTTGGAGGGGCGTTCGAGCTCATGCTCTTCGGCTGCGAGGACTTCAGTCCATCTGTCGGCTATCAGATCTTGATCAGCTCTAAGCTGTTGCTGCTTTTTCTTGAGGCTGTTTGCCGTGGCCATAAGCCTGCGTTTAAAACGCTCTTGTTTGACGGGATCCTCAGGCACGACGACTTCATCGTCGTCGAGGCTTGCCTCGTCTCCGGAGGGAGGCATATAATCCTCTACCTCTTCTTCTGCCGCTCTCTCATGAGGGCTGGCGTCTCCGTCCTCCTGTGCTGAATCTTGCTGGAGTGGGTTGTCTTCGGCACTGTCTGGGGTGTTATTATCTCCGGTGCCGGAATCTTCATTCTTGCTGTGGCGGGATTTAGAGCGGAGCCGCTGACGCCGGTGCTTGGGCTGTTTCTTGGAGGGGTCATCCTCCGCTGTTCCTTCGCCATTCCCATCCTTTGGGATATCCACCATGTATATGTCATATGATGAGGTGGCTTTCCAGTGCCCGGTAGGCGCTGGTTCTTGGTCGTCTCTGGCATCGTCGTCCATTCCGTCGATGTCTTCGGAGTCGTAGTCTAGCATGTCGGTTAGATCGTCGACAGTGGCTACTAAGTGGGTGGTGGGTGGGCTTTGAATTTCTTCGTCGTCCGCATCCCAACCGTCCTAACCGCAATCCGGCCAGGGCTCTCCTGATAATGAGAGATACTTTAGAGAACTCAAGATGTCGCCGAAAGGTGAGTGTTGAAAGATGTCCGCAGCGGTGAACTCCATGACCGGCGCCCAATCGGATTCGATTGGAGGGGGCGCGGGAGGTTCAGAGTCCGGCAAGGAGTCCGGCACCTCGGAGTCACGAGCTTCATGAGGGACAAGGTCAGTGTTCAGCTCTATCGCCGTAGAGGTTGCAGCCCCCGAGGCGGTGTCTAGCCACCCGTCCTCGATCTGCGCAGGCGGCTCCGAATTGAGGATCGGAGCGGACTCGTGAGCGGCCTCCAGGTTACTGTTCGGCTGCAGAGCTAAGTCATGCCCGTCGTGACAGTGCGGCATGCTCGGCTGTGGCTTGAATCCATCGAAGATCAAGTCCCCGCGGATGTAAGCCGTGAAGTTCAAACTTCCAAATCTGACCTGACGGCCAGGGGCGTAGCTTTCGATCTGCTCCAGATGGCCAAGCGAATTGGCCCGCAACACAAAGCCGCCGAATACGAAGATTTGTCCGGGGAGGAAGGTCTCACCCTGGACTGCGTCGTTGTTGATGATCGAAGAAGCCATCGAGCCTATCGGTGACGACACAGAGGAACTCTCAATGAAAGCACCAATGTCGGTGTCAAAACCGGCGGATCTCGGGTAGGGGGTCCCGAACTGTGCGTCTAGGCGGATGGTAACAAGAGACAAGGGACACGATGTTTTACCCAGGTTCGGGCCCTCTTGATGGAGGTAAAACCCTACGTCCTGCTTGATTAATATTGATGATGTGTGTTACAAGAGTGGATCTACCACGAGATCAAGGAGGCTAAACCCTAGAAGCTAGCCTATGGTATGATTGTTGTTCGTCCTACGGACTAAAGCCATCCGGTTTATATAGACACGGAGAAGGCTAGGGTTACACAGAGTCGGTTACAATGGTAGGAGATATACATATCCGTATCGCCAAGCTTGCCTTCCACGCCAAGGAAAGTCCCATCCGGACACGGGACGAAGTCTTCAATCTTGTATCTTCATAGTCTTGGAGTCCGGCCGATGATGATAGTTCGGCTATCCGGACACCCCCTAGTCCAGGACTCCCTCACTCGCCGACCACCGCTGCCCCGTGTCCATGCGCACCTCTCACTGCGGCGGCCGCCGCTCCGGCCGCCTGGCCAGCGCCGTGGCCCTGGCGCCTCGCAGCGCTATGCCGGGTTCGGCCACACGCAGGCGCCCACTGCCCATTTTGCCCATGCGCCCGTTAGCCCCCTGGGGCCAATGACAGGGGGGCGCCCTAGAACAATTTAATATATATATATATAGTTTAATTAATTAATTGATTTAATTAACTCTAATTAATTAACCTAATCACTTGTTTAAATTAACTAATCCTATTTAGTTAACCTAAGTCAATGATAGCGGGCCCCACTTGTCAGTTTGACAAGTCAACGGTCATATTTGACCGCTGACGTCTTGAAATAATTTTCAAATTAAATTAATTCTTTTAATTCTAAAATGATTTAAAACTTTGAAAATTAATATAAAATAAACCGTAGCTCGGATGAAAATACTTTGTACATGAAAGTTGCTCAGAACGACGAGACGGATACAAATATGCAGCCCGTTCGTTAGCCACACATCCCTAGAATAGTGAACGTGCAACATTTCACCTCCAGTTCATCTGTCCGAAAACGCAAAACACCGGGGATACTTTCGCGGATGTTTCTCCCCTTCGTCGGTATCACCTACTACCGTGTTAGGGCACACTTAGCACCGCTCATTGTCATGTCATGCTTCGTCATGCTTATGTTTGCATTATATTTATTGTTTCTTCCCCCTCTTCTCTGTGATAGACTACAAGATCGACGTCGTTGCTGCCCCGGCCGACTGCGGAGTTGACGACCCCTCTTTCTTTCCAGGGCAACCAGGCAAGCCCCCCTCCCCCTTGATCACCAGATATCGCCTATTCTTCCCTCTACTGCTTGCATTAGAGTAGTGTAGCATGTTACTGTTTCGGTTAATCCTATTCTGTTGCATAGCCTATCATTGTTGCTACAGTTGTTGATACCTTATCTGCAATCCTAAATGCTTAGTATAGGATGCTAGTTTATCAGCTGTGGCCCTACATTCTTGTCTGTCTGCCTTGCTATACTATCGGGTCGTGATCACTTGGGAGGTGATCATGGGTATGTACTATATATACATACATACTATACATATGGTGACTAAAGTCGGGTCGGTTCGTAGAGTACCCACGAGTGGATCTTTGTGGTGGAGCGAGAGGGCAGGTTGATACCACCTAGGCGAGAGGTCGGCCTGGCCCTGGTCGGCGTCTGCGGTTACTTCAAAATAACACACTTAACGAGATCTTGGTATTTGAGCTGAGTCTGGCCACTGGCCTATACGCACTAACCAATAACGCGGGAACAGTTATGGGCACTCGACGTCGTGGTATCAGCCAAAGCCTTCTTGACATCAGCGACTGAGCGGCGTGTGTCGAGTTGTATTGGAACACCTGCTCTTGTACAAGGGAGGCTAGTTCTGCTCACCGGCCGCGTTCGCAACGTGCAGGTGTGCAATGGGCGATGGGCCCAAACTCCTGTGCACATAGGATTTAGACCAGCGTGCTGACCTCTTTGTTGTGCCTAGGTGGGGCGGCGACGTGTTTATCTTCTGAGGCCGGGCATGATCTAGGAAAGTGTGTCTGGCCAGAGGGATCGAGCGTGTTGGTAAATGTGGTGCACCCCTGCAGGGAAGTTTATCTATTCAAATAGTCGTGTCCCTGGGTAATAGGATGACCTGGAGTTGTACCTTGACCTTATGGAAACAAGAACATGATACTTAATAAAACACACCCAGACAAGTTCCAGAGACATCCCGGTTATCGCTTTCTGAAAGTGCAACTATCCTTGGGTGGTTTTGGTAATGATTAACAACATATAGCTCATTGAACTAACGCCATTTCAAGATAAACATTTCAGGAAAGTTCAATGATTGGCATGGCATGGATAAGGATTGTGGACCCCTCAAAATGCTAAGGACAAAAGATTGGCTCAAGCTCTAAAGTCCAAGACTCTACATTTTCTATTTTAGTGATCCAATATCACATTGAGTCTATAGGAAAGCCAATACTATTAAAAGGGGATGAGGTGTTGCTTAATGGCTTGCTTGCTCAAAATGCTTAGTGATATGCTCCAAAATCCCTCAACCACTTTCTCATATCCACATATGTCCCAAACCAAAAGTCAAACTCGGCCCCACCGATTTGATCCATCTGGCGCCACCGAGTTCATTTGACATAGCCACTGCCAGAAACCCTAGTCACTTCGGTCTCACCGATAGGGATCTCGGTCTCACCGAGATGGGGTTGCAAACTATTTGTTTCCCTTTGTAATGTTTCAGTCTAACCGAGATGAGCAATTGGTCCCACCGAGTCTGCAATGCAAACTCTCCGTTTCCCTCTCGTAACGCTTCGGTCCCACCGAGACGAGCAAATCGGTCCCACCGAGTTTGCCTGACCAACTCTCTGGTTAGCTTATTACCAAAGTCGGTCCAACCGAGTTTGTGTAATCAGTCAAACCGAGATTACGTTATTCCCTAACCCTAATGATATCGGTCCCACCGAGTTTACATGTCGGTCCCACCGAAATTGCCTAACGGTTACATTATGTACTGAATCGGTTCGACCGAGTTTTCTAATTCCGTCCCACCAAGTTTGGTATATTGTGTGTAACGGTTAAATTTGTGTGGATGCTATATATACCCCTCCACCCTCTCCTCATTCGTGAAGGAAGCTATAAGAACATGCCTAAACTTCCACTACTCAATTTCTGAGAGAGAGCCACCTACTCATGTGTTGAGACCAAGATATTCCAATCCAACCATATGAATCTTGATCTCTAGCCTTCCCCAAGTTGCTTTCCACTCAAATCATCTTTCCACCAAATCCAATCCTATGAGAGAGAGTTGAGTGTTGGGGAGACTATCATTTGAAGCACAAGAGCAAGGAGTTCATCATCAACACACCATCTATTACCTTTGGAAGAGTGGTGTCTCCTAGATTAGTTAGGTGTCACTTGGGAGCCTCCAACAAGATTGTGGAGTGAACCAATGAGTTTGTAAGGGCAAGGAGATTGCCTACTTCGTGAAGATCTACCCTAGTGAGGCAAGTCCTTCGTGGGTGATGGCCATGGTGGGATAGACAAGGTTGCTTCTTCGTGGACCCTTCGTGGGTGGAGCCCTTCGTGGACTGGCACAACCGTTACCCTTCGTGGGTTGAAGTCTCCGTCAACATGGATGTAAGATTGCACCACCTATCAGAACCACGCCAAAAACATATGTGTCTCCTATTGCGTTTGCACTCTCCAAACCCATCCCTTTACATTCTTGCAAGTTGCATGCTTTACTTTCTGCTGCCTATATACTCTTTGCATGCTTGCTTGAATTGTGTTTAGATTGCTTGACTTGTGCTAATTTGTTAAAATCTGCCAAGAACTAAAATTGGGAAAAGGTTAAGTTTTTATTTGGTCAAGTAGTCTAATCACCCCCCCCTCTAGACATACTTTCGATCCTACAATTGGTATCAGAGCTTTGGTCCCATTTGCCTTGATTTCCATAGCTTTTGCTGATCATAGCCTTGGTTTCACAACCTAGGAGAGTATGGCGTCTAGCAAGGGACATTACCACCGTAGAGGTCCTTACTTTGATGGTACTAATTTTGCTAGTTGGAAGCATAAGATGAAAATACATATTCTTGGACATAACCCCGCCGTTTGGGCTATTGTGTGTATTGGCTTGCAAGGTGAATTCTTTGATGAGATAGAATCAAACCATGAAGCTACCGCGGAAGAGTTGAAGATGCTGCAATACAACGCTCAAGCTTGTGATATCCTCTTCAACGGATTGTGCCCTGAAGAATTCAACAAAATCAGCCGTCTTGAGAATGCAAAGGAAATTTGGGATACTTTGATTGATATGCACGAAGTTACCGACTCCATCAAGGAATCCAAATTGGATGTGCTTCAAAGTCAACTTGACAAGTTCAAAATGAAGGATGGTGAAGGTATCGCTGAAATGTACTCTAGACTTGCTCTCATCACAAATGAGATTGCCGGCTTAGGAAGTGAGGAGATAACTGATAAATTCATCATCAAGAAGATCCTAAGAGCCTTGTATGAAAAATATGATACCGTGTGCACATAGATCCAAATGATGCCCAATTACAAATATCTCAAGCCAACGAAAGTCATTGGAAGAATTGTTGCTCATGAGATGTCACTCAATGATAAGGAAGAGCTTCACAACAAGTCAAGTGGTGCTTACAAAGACTCATGTGATGCTCTTACATCATCAAGTGAGAAACAAACCTTCAATGAGGAATTGAGCTTAATGGTGAAAAACTTCAACAAGTTCTACAAGAGTAGAAGTAAGGAAAGAAGCTCCAAGTCAAGGTCCTACAATGAAAAAAGATCTTCAAGTCGTGAACGTAATTGCTACAATTGTGGAAGACCCGGACACTACTCCAATGAGTGTACGACTCCTTACAAAAGGAGAGAAGATTCACCTAAAAAAAGAAGTAGAAGAGAAGAATCACCACCAAGAGAGAGAAGGAGTAGAGATGATCGTTATGAACGAAGAACCTCCTGGAGAAGCAAGGATTCACAAAGGAAGGGCAAATCATCAAAGATCTACACAAAGCGAAGACATCAAGCTCATGTTGCTGAATGGGTATCAGGCTCCGACTCCGACCATCACTCCGAGAGAAGCTATCACTCCTACTCTGAATATACTCAAGATGAAGGTGTTGCCGGTCTAGCACTTGTGTCAACCAACTCCTACGACATATTTGACTCACCAAATGAGGGAATTGGAAGATGCTTCATGGATAAAGGCCCAAAGGTATCACACCCCGAGTATGTTGATTTCAATAGTGATGAAGATGAGTTGTTAGGTGATGATGATTTACTTGTTGACAACTCTAGTGATGAATACTATGATGAAACATCAATTAATCATGCTAATCAAGATAAAATGAATGACAATGATAAGGAGAAGATTGAGCGTCTAACTAAAGAACTAAACACTCTTAAGTTAGCTCATGAAACTACCTTGGAAGATCATCGAGAACTTTTAAAGACTCATGAGAAGTTACGCTTTGAAAATCTCAACCTTGAGGAAGAGCATGAGTTTTTAAAGGCAGTCAATGATGATCTTCGCAAGAAAAGTTCTTCTTACATTGCCAAGCATTTACTCTTATCTACGTACATGCCTCAAGTGAAATCTAGCAACAAGAGTAAGAAAGATTTTTCCTCTAGTAGTTACAATAATCATGCTAAATCCAATGTTGTTGCTTCTAGTAGTTCTCTTGATTCCACTAATGATTCTCTTAGCCAAGTTACAGTTGAGCAAGAAAATAGCTTATTGAAGGGAATTATAGAGAAGGGTGTCTACAAGAGCCTTGCCGGAAGTAAGCAATTTGAGGAAATTGTACGCAAGGAAGGAAGGCACTGGAAGAATCAAGATGTTGGTTTTGAACGAAAGTTCAATGCCAATGGAGTTGAGTGGGAACAAGATCAATACCCCAAGACAAAGTTTGTTCCCCAACAAGAGAAGTATGATCCTACTTCTTTTCAAGGGACACAAGCTCAAGATGATCTTCCACCACAAGACCACAAGCAAAAAGGCAAGGACAAGCTTCAAGAGGAGATTGATGCATTTGAAGAAGCTCCCAAGGCCTTGGTCAAGTGGGCTCCCAAAACTACATCAAGTTCTACTTCATCAAGTTCCACTACAACCCCAAGGATTCCCATCAATATGATGTGGATCCCAAAGAATAAGGACTAGAGAGTTCTTCAGGGTGACTCCGCCAATATTCTTCACTCATATCATTTTTGCAAGGACAAGTGCAATCTACTTCCACATCTAGCACTAGTTCAAGGAGTCACAAACCCTCTTGTTGGTAAGACAAGGGACAAGGTAACCTAATTCTTTCATGGACATCATCTTGTGTGTGCATTACTCTATGTCTATGGATATCCTTGTTTATTCCTTGTGGGACTAACTCGTGTAGGTATTGAAAGTGCAACTCACTCCAATGGATTGCTCCAAATGATCTACAACAACATTGAGCATCCTCATCTTCAACACCTACATGAAGTCATCATCGACAAAACCCAAGGTTAGTTCATCCCTCTTAGGGAGGATCTCACATCTAGGGGGAGGTTTACTCTAAAGAATTGAGCTAAAGCAACTCTAATGGTGTGAACACAACAATGCTTTATGTAAAAGTGGTAACCCCACTTGTGCTTAAACAATGAGTATGACCTATGATCAAATGTTCTCATTTGACTCCTAAGTCAATATACTCATATATAGATGACCTAGTCATCGCCAATTGTTTGATAGATGCTAGAATTGGTTGTCCATGCTTTGTCACATGTTTCATTGGCCATTTTATTGTGTGAGCATGTTGTTTGCATATTTTACTCATTCGAGGACATCCACTTGTTGTTTTGTTTGTTTGGTTTCTTTTTCTCTTTTTTAGCCAAGTGGATGGACAAGAATTCCTAAGATCCTTCTCTAGCTATCTATGCTTTTATCGTCTCAAACTCTATTCATGCTACATCACAAAGTTTGGTCAAGTCAGATTCGAACCACTCTGTGTGAGGAGCACTTGCAGTCCTCAATTTGTCATAGACTTAAACTTCCAAAACCTCTTTGTGCATTTCGGTTTGACCGAGACATCCATTTCGGTCAAACCGAGTTCACTAAGTTGATCTAGGTTTTCATCTCGGTGCAACCGATTTGAACACTTCGGTCACACCGAGTTGCAGCAACTGCTTGCGATTCTGCAATCTCGGTGCCACCGAGTTGTTCCACTCGGTCACACCGACAGGTTCGGGATATAAATACCCACAGGTGAGATTTTGGAAATTACTTCAAATCCTCTCCGCTCGCGCGTGTCCTGCTCTGCCTCTGAGGGAGTCCTGGACAAGGGGGTGTCCGGATAGCCGGACTATTATCATCGGCCGGACTCCAAGACTATGAAGATACAAGATTGAAGACTTCGTCCCGTGTCCGGATGGGACTTTCCTTGGCGTGGAAGGCAAGCTTGGCGATACGGATATGTAGATCTCCTACCCATTGTAACCGACTCTGTGTAACTCTAGCCCTCTCCGGTGTCTATATAAACCGGATGGCTTTAGTCCGTAGGACGAACAACAATCATACCATAGGCTAGCTTCTAGGGTTTAGCCTCCCTTGATCTCGTGGTAGATCCACTCTTGTAACACACATCATCAATATTAATCAAGCAGGACATAGGGTTTTACCTCCATCAAGAGGGCCCGAACCTGGGTAAAACATCGTGTCCCTTGTCTCCTGTTACCATCCGCCTAGACGCACAGTTCGGGACCCCCTACCCGAGATCCGCCGGTTTTGACACCGACATTGCTGCTTTCATTGAGAGTTCCTCTGTGTTGTCACCGATAGGCTCGATGGCTTCTTCGATCATCAACAACGATGCAGTCCAGGGTGAGACCTTCCTCCCCGGACAGATCTTCATATTCGGTGGCTTTGCGCTGCGGGCCAATTCGCTTGGCCATCTGGAGCAGATCGAAAGCTACGCCCCTGGCCGTCAGGTCGGATTTGGAAGTTCGAACTTCACGGCTGACATCCACGGGGACTTGATCTTCGATGGATTCGAGCCACAGCCAAGCGTGCCGCACTGTCACGACGGGCATGATTTAGCTCTGCGTCGGACAGTACCCTGGAGGCCGCACTCGAGTCCGCTCCAATCTTCAATTCGGAGCCGGCTGCGCAGATCGAGGACGGGTGGCTAGACACCGCCTCGGGGGCTGCAACCTCTACGGCGATAGAGCCGAACACTGACCTTGTCCCTCATGAAGCTCGTGACTCCGAGGTGCCGGACTCCTTGCCGGACTCCGAACCTCCCGCGCCCCCTCCGATCGAATCCGATTGGGCGCCGATCATGGAGTTCACCGCGACGGACATCTTTCAACACTCACCTTTTGGCGACATTTTGAGTTCGCTAAAGTATCTCTCGTTATCAGGAGAGCCCTGGCCGGACTGCGAACAGGACGGTTGGGATGCGAACGACGAAGAAATTCATGCCCCACCCACCACCCACTTAGTAGCCACTGTTGACGATCTAACCGACATGCTAGACTTCGACTCCGAAGACATCGATGGCATGGACGACGATGCCGGAGACGACCAAGAACCAGCGCCTATCGGGCACTGGAAAGCCACCCCAACTCACGACGTATACATGGTGGATACACCAAAAAGAAGTGATAATGAGGAACAACGGGACGTTGCGAAGGACAACTCCCCCAACAAACAATCAAAACGGCGACACAAGCACCGCCCGAAGTCCCGCCTCGATAAAAACGGCACCCATACGGACCCGGCCCTAGAGCAGGGCGAAGCAGTGGACAGCGAACATGCCACCAAGCAACCATCCGAACATGATGAACTGGACAAGCAACCCATCCCCGGCGAAAACAAGAGCCCAGACTATCTCACGCCGAACACATCACCGGAGCATAAGAACATTCATAAAAGGCTCGTCGCCACTGCAAGAAGTTTGAAGAAGCAAAAGCGGAAGCTCAAAACAGCGGAGGACGCACTCAGAATGAGATGGAGCAAAGTACTCAATACCGCAGATAAATATGGCGCTAGTCACCAGGCAAAGAGCTACCCGAAGCGCAAGCTGTTGCCCGAATTTGACGAGGAGGCCTTAGAGCCCCCGCAGTCAAAAAAGAAAGAGGCCGCCTGGCCGGATAGACGACCAGATGACAGGCTAAGAGCAGCAAGGGGCGCCACACACAAGCCGGCACACGATCAGCATAAAGATCCTCGGAGAAAGGATGACCCGGTCAGGTCTATCTATGGGCCAAAAAAGAAGACTCCAGGAAGCAACACAACCCGCCGAGCGTTTGAAGACAACGGCACACCCAAATACAGGGGCGCCGCACACCCACTATGTTTCACCGACAAGGTACTGGATCATGAATTTCCAGCGGGATTCAAACCCGTAAACATAGAGGCATATGACGGAACAACAGACCCAGGAGTCTGGATTGAGGATTATATCCTACACATACATATGGCCAGAGGAGACGATCTCCATGCCATAAAATACCTACCCCTCAAGTTCAAAGGGCCAGCTCGGCATTGGCTCAAAAGCCTCCCAGAAAATACCATTGGAAGTTGGGAAGAGCTCGAGGATGTGTTTCGAGCAAATTTTCAGGGGACTTATGTCCGCCCTCCGGATGCAGACGATTTAAGTCACATAACTCAACAGCCCGGAGAGTCAGCACGCAAATTCTAGAACAGGTTCCTCACCAAAAAGAACCAAATAGTCGACTGTCCGGACGCCGAAGCCTTAGCAGCCTTTAAGCACAACGTCCGAGACGAATGGCTCGCCAGACACCTCGGCCAGGAAAAACCAAGAACAATGGCCGCACTAACAAGCCTCATGACCCGCTTTTGCGCGGGGGAAGACAGCTGGCTGGCTAGATGCAGCACCAGCGACCCGAGTACATCCGAAGTCAGGGATGGAAATGGGAAATCGCGACGCAGAAAAGATCAGCGCCGGAATAAGGAAAATGGCCCAAATAGCACGGCGGTCAACGCCAGATTCAAAATCTCTCGGATAAATAATAAAACACTGCCCCTCAAGGACAACAGTGACGAGCTATCCAACCTAAACAAAATTCTGGATAGGCTATGTCAAATACATAGTACCTCCGGGAAGCCTGCAAACCATACCCACAGAGATTGTTGGGTCTTCAAGTAGTCCGACCGACTTAACGCCGAACGCAAGGGGCTCGACACACCAAGCGAAGACGACGACGAACCCCACAAGCAGCACGCCGGAGAACAGAAGACTTTCCCACTAGAAGTCAAAACAGTGAACTCACTTCATGTGATAACACGAAAACACAGTGCAGCACCTGCCATATCAGGACACCATCCGCAGAATGGGGATAGACCCTACCAAAATTCGCCGTAGCAGCACTTCCTTCAAAGGAGTGACGCCAGGCCTTTAACCCAATTGTACAGGCCATGTACCACTAGAGGTTGGGTTCGGTTCATCCGACAACCTCCGTCGTGAAAAGCTCACTCTCCATATCGCCCCATTTAACAGTGGCCCTCAAGCACTACTGGGACGCGAAGCTTTCGCCCGCTTTAACGCAATACCACATTATGCGTCTCTTACGCTTAAAATGCCCGGTCCACATGGCATAATCTCATTACAGAGTAACTCCGAGTGTTCCTCGACCACGGAGAACGTGAGACTGCCTTGACAGCCACACACTAATCCGACCTTGCAGGTTAAAACCCCTAAAACAGGTCATTCAGACCTCGGACACGGTTAGGCGAGTCCGGCGTAAATAAACAAGGGGCTTCCCAGCCGCATACCCCTTTACAAGGGGCCGCACGTATAAACGATGAGAGCCAATAAAGCTCAACTTTATTCATCTTCCAAATTATACTTTATTTTAAATACATCTTTTGCACGATATTTCTTCCAAACTAAGTCCTTCTCTTTTATAGATGAAGCACGTGCTACACCCGTCCAGGATACAGCACAACGGAGACACAGGCGTAGACGTGCAGCAGGGACCCGTTGCAAGGATTCTTTTCAGACTAAGACCCTGTGTAAACCTTTCTTACTGTCTCTTGTTGATACACATCCCCTGGTTTCCTACCATAACCGAGGAGGAGGCTGGCGTTTTGGCATCGGCCGCGTCAGAAGTTCCCGCCTATACATGGACACTAGGGGCTTAGGGCATTGTTCTGCCCGGTATAATAAAGACCAAACACCTCAGGGAGTGTTCGGCGTCTCGAGTTAGGCCTTATATGCATCAGCTCCGAATCATGTCTTTGGTCAAATGTTGGGTTTGCCTGGCTCATGTGTTTTGCTGCCTTACGTTCCGCTCCATCGGCTAACGCGGCACCAGGAGAACTACTGCGATTGTGCCCCGGTTCGGCCGGGCGAGCACCTCAGTAGAGAAAGCCGAAAACTGACTGTCATGATATAGCGAGAGACTGGTCAACCACTCAATCGACTATTGGAATGTTTAGAATTCCTCCGCTTTGACGAAGGACCGCTTCCTGGTCAGGCACATACGCGCATCGAGTTTGGAGAATCGCGGTGCCTCTAGGGGCTATATAGTAGCCCCACCTTCGAGCTCCTATGGCTAAGTGAAAGTGATAAAGCATTATAGTCCGGTTGCCTAGTTTGCTACGCTATCACCTCCTTCAAAGGACCAAGACGTTGGATTAAGTGTGAAAAAGCGCTTTTCTTTTTGCAAACACCCCCGCACCATGTGCGTGGGGGCTGAAGCCAAAGACTGCCATCTTTCAGGTTATACATACATATACGGCCGCACAGGAGATAGTTCAATACTTGAACGCACAAGTATAAAAAGCTATTGCATTATAAACATGATCTCAGAAATCATACATGTCATTTAAACATAACATCTTTCGAGCACTGCGACTCTATTAAACGAGCGCCCTGCAGGACTTCCTCAAAATAGTGCTCGGCGGGTAATCGGCTTTTGTCTGAACCCCGGGGTGCAACAGCGGTGGCATCCATCTCCGCCCAGTATGTCTTCACACGGGCGAGAGCCATCTGTGCACCTTCTATGCATGTCGACCGCTTCATCGCCTTGATATGCGGCACAACCCCAAGGAATTGCTGCAACAAGCCAAAATAACTCTCAGGCTTGGTCCTTTCCGGCCACAGATGAGCGACCACATCCGTCATGGCAAGTCCGGACAATCTATTCAGCTCAGCCCACTCAGCCAGCCGATCAGTAAACGGAAGTGGACGCTCCGGACTATGGAATTGAGACCAGAAAAGCTCTTCCATTTCGTGATCCTTCTGGCTTCGGAAGTGCAGCCGCACTCGCCGCCAAATCCAGATAAGGATCCTCCACACCACATAATTGGCCCAACTGAGCATACTTCAGATCCGTGAACTTCCTACGCAGAAGAAAGGGCTTTCCAGCCGCAATGTCTCTGGCTTGACGCAGTTCCTCCTTCATAGCCCGCATTGCACTCCGGGCATCTTTGACTTCGGCGGTGGCCTTCTTCAGGCCCTCTTGCTCCACTCGGCGTTCTCCTTCAAGAACCTCATAGCGGTCGGTAGCATCTCTTAATTTCAAGGCCATTCCGGCCATCTCTTCCCTGCTTCGGCTGTGAGCAGCCTTTTCGGCTTTTAGCTCTTCCGCTGCCTTCGAGGCAGCCGCATCACTTTTCCTGGCTTGCTCCTTGGCTCGAGCAAGCTCTGCTCGAAGGTCTTCCACAGCAGCGGCACCATCTGCATTAAGCATACAAATTGTAAGGAATGGGCGTCAGCTCCCTTACTTGGCGACCGCAGAGCAACCACCTACCTTGTGACTCATCAAGTCGTTTATTGACCAGCGCGATGTCCGCATCCGCAACATCGAGTTGCCTCTTCAGCTCGGCAACTCCATCAGTCCGGCTGGCCACCGAACGTTTCGCCACCTACATAGGAAAGGCGACATTCTATAACTGAGATTATGATCCTTGGCACGCTGTCGCTTTCGAGAGCATACCAAGTCTCAGGGGCTACTATCTATACAGGGCGCACTCCATGTGCAAAACTGTCAAAAGGTATGTCATTTTTTGCATACCACAAACCCCGTCAGCAAACTTCCGACGGCCTCATACAACCCGCTCTCGGCGGATGAGATCCTTTCAATCACCATGCTCATTAATGTGCGGTGATCTTCTGAGATAGACGGCCTCTTGAGCAAATCCTGCAGCTCCACCGGCCGTACTCCAATGGGTGCCGAACTCTCCAGCCCCGCCGGACTCGGGGAGACCCTCCGTGACGACACCTCAGGGTCGTCCGCCCCGCCCGATGGGGCGGCAGATGGAGGCGCCTCGCTCTCCATCATCTCCGGACGAAGATCCCCCGAAGATGAGCTCTGCTGAGATGGGCTGAGATCCGAACTACAAGGTGAAAAACTTCGGTTACCTTTAAAAATAATGCAGGGGCGTCCCCTATTACAAAATTCCCCCTTTTTACTTACGGCTCGCTAGAGGGCTGATTCCTCTGAGGAGACAGTGCGGCCTGGGCTCTTCCCGGCACAGGACCTTCCGGTGCAGATTTCTTTCCCCGCTTTGAGGCCTTGGCCTCCGGGTCTTCGGAAGCAGTCCTCTTCTCCCCCTGGAAGGAGGGACTCTCGACTCCCCCCTTACTGAAAGCCTCCTTGGCAGAGGTGGCAGTTTCCCTGTGCCCCCCTTCGCCCTCCTCTGAAGGCGCAACCTCCAACATTTGGACTAACACGGGATCCGGCGTGGTCTCAGGGAGGGGGGCCAGACACCGTATCAGTTTTGCTTGCGCTATCCACTCCTGTCCAAGGGATAGCTAGTTAAAAGGCAAACCCATGATAAATAAATGGACGATGTGTCCGGACACGGGGCTACTTACTTGAGTATTCGGGCGATTGCAGCTTAGGCCAGCATCCTCGGTTAAGTCCGGACGCATCTCTTGCGATCCGAAGAACAGTTTGTACATCTCCGCGGGTGTCAAACCCATGAAGTGTTGGAGAGCTCATGGCCCCTCCGGATTAAATTCCCACAGGCGGAGGGGGCGATGTTTGCAGGGCAGTAGGCGCCGAATCAGCATAACCTGTGCCACTACGACCAGATTGATCTCCCTTTCTTGGAGACCTCAAATCCGGTCCTGCAACAGGGGTGCGTCTTTGGACGGCCCCCAGTCAAGCCCCTTGTTGACCCATGATGTCAGCCGTTGTGGAGGGCCCGAGCGGAAGACGGGCGGCGGCCTCTGCCTGCTGCCCCTGGGAGCGGTGATATAGAACCACTCCTGTTGCCACAAGCCGAGCTCCTCCTGAAAGGAGCCCTCGGGCCATGGAGCATCGGCCCTCTTGCTTATAACCGCCCCGCCGCACTCTGCCTGACGCCCCTCAATCATCTTCGGCTCAATGTTGAAGGTTTTGAGCCACAAGCCGAAGTGAGGGGTAGTGCGGAGGAAGGCTTCGCAGACGACAATGAATGATGAGATGTGGAGGATGGATTCCGGAGCCAGGTCATGGAATTCCAGCCCATAGTAAAACATGAGCCCCCTCACGAAGGGATCCATCGGGAAGCCTAAACCCCGACGGAGGTGAGACACGAACACGACGCTCTCGTCGAGCTCGGGAGTAGGAATAACTTGCCCTCGGGCAGGCAACCTATGCGAAATCTCATAGGTTAAGTACCTGGCGTCTGTCAGCTTTAGCACGTCCTCTTCCGTGACGGAGGAGGGCATCCACCAGCCTCGTAGGTCGGAGCCGGACATTGTCGAAGGTCGAAGGTACCCGAATCTGGAGCCCTGGGTGTTGGAACTCGGGGCGAGGGGCGGATTCGATCGAGGATTGAAGAAAAAGAATGGGTCTTGGTCTCATTATAAAGAGGAAGAATACCAAGAGCCGTCCCCGTGACCGTTTGGAACCCGCCTTCGATGGAGGGGGTGTGGCAATGGGCGCGGTTGGGTTACCCACGTCCGTATTTATGAGAATCCCGGAATAAGGGGAACACGATCTCTGCTTCGACAAGACGTGCCAAGGAAACCGCTTCGCTAAACGCGCTGAGGTGGTACAATAAAAACAATTCTAGTAAAGGCTTGGTAGTGGTGTGACATCACCAAATACGTCAGCAGATTGAACTGGTGTGAATATTATTCTCTCTACGGTGGTACGTGGAATTTATTTTGCAGAGTCTGACACTATCCTGGTGTTCACAATCTTCTATAAATTATTCGGAGGAGGAACCCGCCTTGCAATGCCGAAGACAATATGCGCGCCGGACTCATCGTCATTGAAGCCTGGTTCAGGGTCTACTGAGGGAGTCCTGGACTAGGGGGTGTCCGGATAGCCGGACTATTATCATCGGTCGGACTCCAAGACTATGAAGATACAAGATTGAAGACTTCGTCCCATGTTCGGATGGGACTTTCCTTGGCGTGGAAGGCAAGCTTGGCGATACGAATATGTAGATCTCCTACCCATTGTAACCGACTCTGTGTAACCCTAGCCCTCTCCGGTGTCTATATAAACCGGATGGCTTTAGTCCGTAGGACGAACATCAATCATACCATAGGCTAGCTTCTAGGGTTTAGCCTCCCTTGATCTCGTGGTAGATCCACTCTTGTAACACACATCATCAATATTAATCAAGCAGATCGTAGGGTTTTACCTCCATCAAGAGGGCCCGAACCTGGGTAAAACATCGTGTCCCTTGTCTCCTGTTACCATCCGCCTAGACGCACAGTTCGGGACCCCTTACCCGAGATCCGCCGGTTTTGACACCGACAGCATCCTCGGGTCCCTAGATCGTCTTCTCGTCGCCAACGACCTCCTGCCATTGGATTCTGCCGCCGTTGACGGATTCTGCTCCGCCGTCGCCGCCGTAGAAAACACTCGTCGTTCTAGGGTACGTGTTCGACCCCTTGTGATGTTTTTTTAACTCTGATTCATAGCACAAGGACAATGCCATGATTCTTGCCACGAATGAGATTGATCTATCCAGCTAAAACTTCCTTAGGCCTAGATTGATTCAAAAAAATTAGGGTTAGCTCTCCGCAGAACTCATCTCGGACCAACCGAAATGTAGAAATCGGTCTCACCGATTCGGATTAGGCCATTGCACATGCGCTTTTCGGTCTAACGAAAATTGCAAATCGGTGTGACCGAGTTCAAGATTGTGTGAAACCCTAGCAATCTCGGTGTCACCGAACTATGACTCGGTCCAACCGAGTACACTAGTTTAGGTTCCAAGTGTTGCTTCGGTATCACTGCGTTTGCCAATTTGGTAATTCCGAGATCACTTCTGTAGAGAACTAAAACTAAGTTTTTGACTCAATTTGTTTTGCAAAACCTCTGTACTTTGTGATGCTCATCTACTCTACCTCAACTACAACCTATTCACAGGGTATGTTGACAGTTTGCCTGCAAGATGTCTGACCACAGTGAAAGCCAGAACAGGTCTGAACAGCAAGAGCAGTTGAGTGAGGGCACTAGTCCCTCCAGCAGCTATGATGAGCACAGCAGGAGCACACCTAGTAACTTGCCCAAGGCAGCTACTAGAGAAGGGAAGAAGAGAACTTCAGATTCAGAGGATGAAGACTATGTTGTGCTACCTCTTGAGCATTGCGTTGGTTTTCCCTTGAAGAGGAAAGAGTGATGCAGCAAAGTAGCATAAGTATTTCCCTCAGTTTTTGAGAACCAAGGTATCAATCCAGTAGGAGGCTCCTCACAAGTCCCGCGTACCTACACAAACAAACAAGAACCTCGCAACCAACGCGATAAAGGGGTTGTCAATCCCTTCACGGTAACTTGCGACAGTGATATCTGGTAGAGATAATAAGATAAGATAAATATTTTTGGTATTTTTATGATATAGATTGGAAAGTAAAGATGCAAATAGAAGTAGATCAGAAACTTATATGATAAAAGATAGACCCGGGGGCCATAGGTTTCACTAGTGGCTTCTCTCAAGATAGCATACATATTACGGTGGGTGAACAAATTACCGTCGAGCAATTGATAGAAAAGTGCATAGTTATGAGAATATCTAGGCATGATCATGTATACAGGCATCACGTCCGCGACAAGTAGACCATAACGATTCCGCATATACTACTATTACTCCACACATCGACCGACTCCTGCCTGCATCTAGAGTATTAAGTTCATAAGAACAGAGTAACGCATTAAGAAAGATGACATGATGTAGAGGGATAAACTCAAGCAATATGATATAAACCCCATCTTTTTATCCTCGATGACAACAATACAATACGTGCCTTGCTGCCCCTGCTGTCACTGGGAAAGGACATCGCAAGATTGAACCCAAAGCTAAGCACTTCTCCCATTGCAAGAAAGATCAATCTAGTAGGCCAAACCAAACTGATAATTCGAAGAGACTTGCAAAGATAACCAATCATACATAAAATAATTCAGAGGAGATTCAAATATTTCTCATAGATAAACTTGATCATAAACCCACAATTCATCGGCTCTTGACAAACACACCACAAAAAGAGTTACATCGAATAGACCTCCAAGAAGATCGAGGAGAACTTTGTATTGAGATTCAAAGAGAGAGAAGAAGCCATCTTGCTAATAACTCTGGACCCGAAGGTCTGTGGTAAACTACTCACAACTCATCGGAGAGGCTATGGTGTTGATGTAGAAGCCCTCCGTGGTCGATTCCCCCTCCGGTGGAGCGCCGGCGAAGGCTCCAAGATGGGATCTCACGGATACAGAAGGTTGCGGCGGTGGAAATAGTTTTTTGTGGTGCCCCTGGATGTTTTCAGGGTATGGAGGTATATACAAGCGAAGGAGGTAGGTCAGGGGAGCCATGAGGGGCCCACGAGGATGGGGGGCGCGCCCTCCTCCCTCGTGGCCGCCTCAGCTGCTTCTTGACGTCCACTCCAAGTCTCCTGGATTGCGTTTGTTCCAAAAAGATCGCTCCCGAGGGTTTCATTCTGTTTGGACTCCATTTGATATTCCTTTACTTCAGAACACTTCAAAAAAACAACAACTCGGGCTGGGCCTCTGGTTAGTAGGTTAGTCCCAAAAAATGATATAAAAGTGTAAAGTAAAGCCCATAAACATCCAAAACGTGCAATATAATAGCATGGAGCAGTCAAAAATTATAGATACATTGGAGACGTATCAGGCATCCCCAAGCTTAATTCCTGCTCGTCCTCGAGTAGGTAAATGATAAAAACAGAATTTTTGATGTGGAATTCTACCTAGCATATTTCTCAATGTAATTTTCTTTATTGTGTCATGAATGTTCAGATCCAAATGATTCAAAATAAAAGTTCATATTGACATAAGAGATAATAATACTTCAAGCATACTAACAAAGCAATCATGTCTTCTTAAAATAACATGGCTAAATAAAGTTCATCCCTTCAAAATCATATAGTTTGGCTATGTTTCATTTTCATCACATAAAATACTCCCATCAAACACAACCCCGGTTTCAGCAAAGCAATTGATTCATACTTTTTAACGCGCTTCAGCTTTTTCAACTCTCACGCAATACATGAGCGTGAGCCATGGATATAGCACTATGGGTGGAATAGAATATGATAATGGAGGTTGTGTGGAGAAGACAAAAAAGGAGAAAGTCTCACGTTGACGAGGCTAATCAACGGGCTATGGAGATGCCCATCAATTGATGTCAACATGAGGAGTAGGGATTGCCATGCAACGGATGCACTAGAGCTATAAATATACGAAAGCTCAACAAAAGAAACTAAGTGGGTGTGCATCCAACTTGCTTGCTCATGAAGACCTAGGGCATTTTGAGGAAGCCCGTCGTTGGAATATACAAGCCAAGTTCTATAATGAAAAATTCCCACTAGTATATGAAAGTGACAACATAAGA
The DNA here is from genome assembly GCF_002162155.2 of Triticum dicoccoides. Taxonomy (NCBI): domain Eukaryota; kingdom Viridiplantae; phylum Streptophyta; class Magnoliopsida; order Poales; family Poaceae; genus Triticum; species Triticum dicoccoides. Next base: position 312,570,885 of record NC_041389.1, on the reverse strand, counting down.
GACTCTCTGACATGAAGAACATGGTGCTACTTTGAAGCACAAGTGTGGAAAAGGATAGTAACATTGTCCCCCCTTTTTATTTTGTTTTTTTGGGCCTTTATTTTTTTATTTGGCCTTTCTTTTTTTGGGCCTTTTTTTATTTGTCATTTCTCCTTTTTTTTAAGGGACAATGCTCTAATAATGATGATCATCACACTTCTATTTATTTACAACTCAAGAATTCCAACTCGATACTAGAACAAGATATGACTCTATATGAATGCCTCCGGCGGTGTACCGGGATGGGCAATGAATCAAGAGTGACATGTATGAAAAATTATGCATGGTGTCTTTGCCACAAATACGATGTCAACTACATGATCATGCAAGGCAATATGACAATGATGATGCGTGTCATGATAAACGGAACGGTGAAAAGTTTCATGGCAATATATCTCGGAATGGCTATGGAAATGCCATAATAGGTAGGTATGGTGGTTGTTTTGAGGAAGATATAAGGAGGTTTATGTGTGATAGAGCGTATCGTATCACGGGGTTTGGATGCATCGGCGAAGTTTGCACTAACTCTCAAGGTGAGAAAGGGCAATGCACGGTACTGAAGAGGCTAGAAATGATGGAAGGGTAAGAGTGTGTATAATCCATGGACTCACATTAGTCATAAAGAACTCATATGCTTATTGCAAAAGTTTTATTAGCCCTCGAAGCAAAGTACTACTACGCATGCTCCTAGGGGGGAGGTTGGTAGGAGTTAACCATCGCGTGCCCCCGACCTCCACACATAAGGAAGGCAATCAAAAGAGCACCCCATGCAACAAATTTGTTACACAACTTTCACCATACGTGCATGCTACGGGACTTGCCAACTTCAACACAAGTATTTCTCAATTTCATAATTACCCAACTAGCATGACTCTAATATTATCACCTTTATATCTCAAAACAATTATCAAGCATCAAATTGATCATAGCATCCAATTCACTTCCTATGATAGTTTTTATTATACCCAACTTGGATGCCCATCATTCTAGGACCAATTTTATAACCATAGCAAACACCATGCTGTTATAAAAGACTCTCAAAATAATATAAGTGAATCATGAGAGATCAATAGTTTCTACAAAATAAAACCACCGTCGTGCTCTAAAAAGTATAAGTGGAGTACTAGAGCAAAAACTATCTAGCTCAAAAGATATAAGTGAAGCACATAGAGTATTCTAATAAATTCCAAATCATATGTGTCTCTCCCAAAAGGTGTGTACATCAAGGATGATTGTGTTAAACTAAAAATCAAAGACTCATATCATACAAGACGCTCCAAGCAAAACACATATCATGTGGTAAATAAAAATATAGCTCCAAGTAAAGTTACCGATAGACGAAGACGAAAGAGGGGATGCCTTCTGGGGCATCCCCAAGCTTAGGCTTTTTTTGTCCTTGGATTACTGGGGTTCCATGGGCATCCCCAAGCTAAGGCTCTTTCCACTCCTTATTCCATAGTCCATCAAATATTTACCCAAAACTTGAAAACTTCACAACACAAAACTCAACAGGAAATCTCATGAGCTCCGTTAGTGCAAGAAAGAAAAACCACCACTTAAGGTACTGTAATGAACTCATTCTTTGTTTATATTGGTATTAAACCTACTGTATTCCAACTTCTCTATGGTTCATACCCCCCGATACTAGCCATAGGTTCATCAAAATAAGCAAACAACACACGAAAAACAGAATCTGTTAAAAACAGAACAGTCTGTAGCAATCTGTAACTTCCGAATACTTATGGAACTATAAAACTCCTACAAAAATATGAAGTCCTAGGTAATTTGTCTATTGATCTACTGCAAAAAGAATCAACTCAAATGCACGTTTCTGCGATTTACTAAAATTATTCCCGTGTGCGAAAAAGTTTCTGTTTTTCAGCAGAATCAAATTAACTATCACCCAAGATGATCCTATAGGTTCTACTTGGCACAAACACTAATTAAAACATAAAACCACATCTAAACAGAAGCTATATGATTTATTTATTACTAAACAGAAGCAAAAAAGCAAGGAACAAAAATAAAATTGGGTGGCCTCCCAACAAGCGATATCGTTTAACGCCCCTAGCTAGACATAAAAGCGAGAATAGATCTAAGTATTGCCATCTTTGGTATTCAATTTATAAGTAGCTCGCATAATAGATTCATAAGGTAATTTGATCTTCTTTCAAGGAAAGTGTTTCATGCCTTTCCTTAATGGAAATTGGAATCTAATATTTCCTTCCTTCATATCAATAATTGCACCAATAGTTCTAAGGAAAGGTCAACCAAGAATAATAGGACATGAAAGATTGCAATCTATATCAAGAACAGTAAAATCTACGGGGACATAATTCCTATTTGCAAAAATAAGAACATCATTAATTTTCCCATAGGTCTATTAATAGTGGAATCCACAAGGTGCAAGTTTAAAGAGTAATCATCAAAATCATGGAAACCTAGCACATCACATAAAGTTTTTGGAATCATGGAAACACTAGCACCCAAATCACACAAAGCATAGCATTCATGATCTTTAATTTTGATTTTAATAGTAGGTTCCAACTCATCATAAAGTTTTCTAGGGATAGAAACTTCCAATTCAAGTTTTTCCTCATAAGATTGCATCAAGGCATCAACAATATGTTTGGTAAAAGCTTTATTTTGATATAAGCATGAGGAGAATTCAACACGGATTGCAACAAGGAAATACAATCTACTAAAGAACAATTATCATAATTAAATTCCTTGTAATCCAAAATAGTGGGTTCAATGCTATGTAAAGTTTTGACCTCTCCAATCCCACTTTTACCAAATTTAGCATCAAGATCTAAAAACTCCGAATCATTGGGACGCCTTTTAACTAAAGTTGACTCGTCTCCAGTCCCATCATTATCAAGATTCATATTGCAAAACAGAGATTTAATAGGAAACACATCAATAACTTTTAGATCTTCATCATTATTTTCATGGAAACTATAAGAACACGCTTTTACAAAGCAATCTTTCTTAGCATGCATTCTAGCGGTTCTTTCTTCACACTCATCAATGGAAATTCTCATGGCTTTGAGAGACTCATTGATATCATGCTTAGGTGGGATAGATCTAAGTTTCAAAGAATCAACATCAAGAGAAATTCTATCCACGTTCCTAGCCAATTCATCAACTTTAGGCAATTTTTCTTTAAGCAAAGCATTGAAATTCTTTTGAGAGATCATAAATTCTTTAACACTATTCTCAAAATCAGAGGGCATCTTATTAAAATTTCCATAAGAATTGTTGTAGGAATTACCATAATTATTAGCGGGATTACTAGGAAACGGCCTAGGATTAAAGTTTCCTCTATACGCGTTGTTACCAAAATTATTCTTACCAACAAAATTCACATCCATACATTCATTATTATTTTCAATCAAAGTAGACAAAGGCATATCATTAGGACAAATAGGAGCACTCTTAGTAGCAAATAATTTCATAAGTTCATCCATCTTTCCACTCAAAACATTAATCTCTTCTATCATATGAACTTTTTTACTAGTAGATCTTTTGGTGTGCCATTGAAAATATGTCACGACCGGTTTTCCAATAAAAATATTTATTGATAAACCAGTCTTTTGAGTCCAGTATGAGAGAAATCCTCCTCACTGGTAGACAATTTCTTGATACAATAAGCCAGTAGCATAAAATACATTACAGGGTTGAACTGCGGTCGCTCAACAAAATTATTACAAGCACGCCAATAATCATACATAATGGCGGACAGGACACAGTGGTGTGGAGACATACTACTGACTCATGAATAGGTTGGTGGTGGAAAAACACAGCGGGAAGGGAAATACAAGACTCTAAGAATATCATTTCATCGAACGTCGAGGTGAGGCTCGATAAATTTGTTTGGTAGCGGAAGCGGATATAAAACAGTGACCAAATCCAGGGTCGCACGAGACTGACTGGGACTCCTCTAAGTGTCAGACTCGCTATCGAACTCTTCATCCATGAGATCGCCTTCGTCAGCATCTGGCCAAATCAACAAGCCAGTGAGTACTTTGAAAGTACTCGCAAGACAGTTCGGACGTAAGATATAACAAATGCATGCATGGATGCAACATGATTAATTTCTTAATGCACAATAAATAAAACTGGCATAACGGGTAAGTAAAAAGGGAATCGGCGGTAGTCCGCCTGAAATCCCACAGAACATAAATAAGGACCGATCGGGTGTCTGAAGCGACGCCTCGAAAGGTGAACAAATAAAATAAGGAAATGATGCCACAGTCGGGCATCTTAGCGACACCACATAAAGGGCTTTAAAAGAAATACCGCAGTCGGGCGTCTGAGCGACGCCACATAAAGGGCTTTAAAAGAAATACCACAGTCGGGTGTCTAAGCGACATCGCAAAAAGGGCTTTAAAAGAAATGCCACAGTCGGACGTCTGAGCGACATCGCAGAAAGGGCTTTAAAAGAAATGCCACAGTCGGACGTCTGAGCGACATCACAGAAAGGGCTTTAAAAGAAATGCCACAGTCGGACGTCTGAGCGACATCGCAGAAAGGGCTTTAAATTCACCAGTAAATAATACTCATAATAAACATTCAATCCATGAGAATAAACGGGTTAGTCCATCCACAGGGATAATCATTCAACCGGACTTAGCACTCATGCGATTCACCGGAGTCTCTGTCATCAAAACTGACAATTGATTAGGATAAGATGGAACAAAATTGGACATGGAATAGATGATTTGGAGGAATATATGACTCTGCAGAGTTTGTACAAAATTTTTCCCACAGCCAACGGATTTCCGTAGTCACGAAGGACTAGTTCCGTTTACGGTATTTCGGAAGAAAACACAGCTAACCGGTACACACCCATCCTACCTCTCGATGCTAGGAATCACCCTAGTCATCGTCCAAGAAAAACTTTTGAGACGGGGAGATCACAATCTCGAATAGCATGGGATCAAATTTATATACGCGCGCTCTAAGGGGTGCCCCCCTCTCGGTCCCAACCGGAAACACCCATGCCCCCTGACCGGATGACTGGCTTTAATCTAGGGCCATGGAACCATCATCACGGCCTCTCCTCTTTGGTGTGTACCATGGAAGCGGTTTGCAACTTACTAGACCATATTCCTTGCGGAAAACATGTGGTAGTACAAGGAAGGAAATGATAGGTACTGGACCGATATGGTTTGACACTGAAGTCACATAGTCTGGCGTAAGACTGGCATGCTACAACACTGCCATCATACCCATCCTCATGCCAACACATGGCCATTCATATTCACATTCATCCACGTATGGATCATCGAACTCACTTACCTCATTATCACATAAAATAACGTTCATCGGTATGCTCACCAACATGCCATGAAACTAACTAAATGCAAAACATGCCAAGACACTCATCATATTAAAAGTTCAAACATGCTTGCCTGGTTCAGAGTAGTCGGAGCCTAGCTCGGTGAAGTTCGCGGCTCCGGCACCTCCTTCGGTACCTACGGTTTAAAGAAAATATATGCGCTATCGTAAATACCAAGGAGTGCACAGAAAGTAAACCAAATATTTTTCAAATAAATCTGATAAAAAACTAGACAAAATTTTAAAGAGAACAGAAAAAGAATCAATCAAAAATACTTTTCTGATTAAAAGTTATAAGGGTTTTTGTCCAGGGACTTAACTGTAATGAAACAGAAGATTTCCAGGGGCTAGTTTATAAAAACAGAAAACGCTTCGGTAGCGACTACGCCAGCCCAAAGAGAAAACGCATTCTGCCCGAAGGCGCTTCCAGAAAACGATTCGAAAGAGAGAGCAGAGAGGCTGACGGTGGGGTCCCACCCGTCAGGTTCAAATGTTCAAATGGGGCGCCAGAGTTCGCCGGCGCCCGAGAGCCGCGGTGGTCGCCGGCGGCGATCCATGGCGAGGCAGAGAGATCGGAGGGTACCTCCATGCTCAGGGCACCCTTCCGCGTCAGTTGATGGTGGTGGAGTCGGTCGGCGAGCACCACGTCGACGGCGAGCTTTGCTCCGGCGGACGGCGGCTCGGGTGGTCAAGGGGCTCGTCGGAGAGGGCTGCAAAGGTTAAATTGAAGAGGGGGTTATGCTCCTGGCAGCTAGAGAGGGTAACGAACGGGTTTTGAGCGCCGGAGATGGCCTCACCAGAACGAATTGGGCTGGAGGCCGAGGCGGGGCGAGGCGGCCGGAGCTGGGGGAGGAGACCTCCTCGAGGTCCCCCTAGTGGCCTGGTGGGGTGTTGGTGAGTAGTGGAGGTGCTGCGTGCACGAGAGTGAGCTCGGGACCCCTTTATATAGGCGGTCCGAGGCGGTTGCCGTGAACGAGGATCACCGGCGAGTGATTACGGTGGCGCAGTGCTCGGTCGGGGTGGTTAGGGGGTCGAGCGTCATCACGGAGGTTCAATGGGTCCGTTTTGGTGTTAAACTGGCCGGGGTTTGGGTGTTAAGGGCGAGCTCAACGGAACGGGGATGGCGCGGGCCCGTCGGCGGCGGAGAGCGCGTTCCGTGCTTGCCGGCCACGGTGGCTGTGCTACGGGCGTGCGCTGGCGTGCATGAGGCCACGCGGAGAGCCAGGGAGCGATGGGCGGCGCAGAATGGCGTTCTGCCGTGGTGTGCCTCCTGTCGGCCGCCACGGGAGGTCCCGACGCCGCAGAAGACGCCGGCGAGGGCGAGCCAGCGCGCTACCGACGCCAGGAAGGCTCCACGCACGCGTGTGAAGCTTCGGACAAGAGGAAGAGGCGGCGAGGAACGTGCCAAGGGCACTGTGGCCGCGTGACTGAAACTGACGGACGGAAGATGACACTGAAACTGAATTTTCTGAACTTTGAACAGTAACAGTGCCCACAAGGTGTTCGTCCGAATGAAATTGGCCTCTGGTGATTTTTCCTTGAGCTGATTTTTGGTGGAGTGGCTTCTCCTTGCTCAAGTAGGCTGCATGATTTTTGGTGGAATTTTTGGAGTAGTGTGGATATGAATTTCACCAAATTTGGCAAATCTGGTCCAAACTTGCAGAGACTGTATTTTGAAAAATTTGAAAAGAGGAGGAGTGGATCAAGATGGTTCTGGGTTGTGGGTTCAAAGGACAATCCAGGAGAATTGGTTTGAGGTCAAAACTCAAATGAAAAAGTGTACTTGCTTTGAAAATCCCTCAGGCTCCAAATAATTTTCAGAATTGATTTGAGGGGGAAAAATAATTAGAATAAAATCCAAAACCAGTTTGGATTAGTTGGGACAGAGAACTTAGGTTGATCACAAGGGGGAGGGGAGGTTTTGGAGGAGTTTTATCTCATGGGCAAAAATACAAAGCCAAGGGTGGCTTCAAAGATAAGAAAATCCCAAATTTTCATAGAGCTTCACTTAAAAAAAACAAATTAAAACTCCCAAGAAAATAAATTTTAGAGGGAACTAACAGAGAAGAAGTTTGCAAAAGATCAACCACCAAAGTTTGAAAGAAATAAAATCCTTGCCAAGACAAAAGGAGGTTTTTAAGAGGAAGATTTTTCTGAAAAAGAAAAAATTTAAAAAGGTCTCTCCTCAAAACCACAAGGTTTTTGATAAAAACCAAATAAAAATTTTGGAGTGTCACAACACCTACCCCCTTAGGAAAAATCTCGTCCCCGAGATTTCAGCTGATCCTTAAATAAGTGTGGATGCTCTGTCCGAAGAAAGTCCTCACTTTCCCAAGTTGCTTCACTGTCGGTGTGATTGTTCCACTAGACTTTGAAAAACTTGATGGTTTTCTGTCGGGTCCTCCTTTCAGACTCCTCTAATATTCTTATGGGACGTTCTCGATAAGTGAGGTCTGGCTGTACGTCAATGTTCTCATGGGATACTTGTTTCTCTGGGTTGCTTACGCACTTCCTTAATTGAGAGACGTGGAACACGTCGTGAATGTCGGACAAGTCTTCGGGTAAGTCTAGCTGGTAGGCTACAGTGCCTCTTCGTGCCACTATGCAAAATGGTCCAATGAATCTTGGTGCTAATTTTCCTTTAATCTTAAACCGTTGCAATCCTCTCATCGGGGATACCCTCAAGTATACGAACTCACCGGGTTCGAAGCTGACCCTACGGTGTTTCTGATCATAATAACTTTTCTGTCGACTTTGAGCGGTCTTAAGTCGGTCCCTGATTAGCTTGACTTTTTCCTCGGCTTCTCTGAGCATATCTGGTCCGAAGATGCGGCTGTCTCCGGTCTCTGACCAATTTAACGGGGTACGACATCTCCTTCCGTATAGGGCTTCGAAAGGAGCCATTTGCAGGCTGGCCTGGTAACTGTTGTTGTATGCGAACTCGGCATATGGCAGGCTGTCCTCCCAGCTGGTTCCATAGGTGAGGACACATGCTCTCAGCATGTCTTCTAAAACTTGGTTTACGCGTTCTGTTTGTCCATCAGTCTGTGGATGGTATGCGGTACTGAAGGCTAGTTGGGTTCCCAGAGCCTGTTGTAAATGCTCCCAAAATCTTGAGACGAACTGAGTGCCTCTGTCGGAAATTATAGTCTTCGGGACACCGTGCAGACAGACTATGCGGGAAAGATAGATCCTGGCAAGCCTCTGAGTGGTGTAGGTTGTCTTCACTGGAATAAAGTGTGCCACTTTGGTCAACCTGTCAGTGATGACCCATATGGCATCATTCCCGTGTCGTGACCGAGGTAATCCGACAACAAAATCCATCCCTATTTCATCCCATTTCCACTCAGGTATTTTGTTAGGTTGCAGTAGTCCGGCTGGTCTCTGATGTTCAGCTTTTATACATTGACATGAGTCGCAACATGCAATGAAAGCGGCTATGTCCCTCTTCATACCGTGCCACCAAAATCTTTCCTGAATATCCTTATACATTTTGGTTCCTCCAGGGTGGATCGAATATGGAGTGGTGTGCGCTTCAGCTAAAATTTGCTGTTTAAGGTCTTCTATGTTTGGCACGCATAGCCTTTCTCCGTACCATAATATTCCTTCATTGTCTATGACGAATTCCGAGGCCTTGCCCATACTCAACTTCCTTTTAATTCCTTCAATGCTGGGGTGGCCGGACTGAGCCTCTTTAATTTCCTCCACAAGGTGTGGTTGTATTTCCAAGTTTGATATGGTGCCTTCTGCTACCATTATCAAGTTGAGCTTGACAAATTCTTGATGGGATTCGGGCCTCAAGCTGTGCAGATAGTTCCCGTTGGAGCTGGGGTTCCGACTCAGGGCATCGGCCACTACGTTTGCTTTCCCTAGATGGTAATGGATACCAACATCATAATCCTTTACCAATTCCAACCAGCGGCGTTGCCGTAAATTTAGTTCTGGCTGCGTAAAAATGTATTTGAGGCTTTTGTGGTCCGTATATATCTCACATCGATTCCCAAGTAGGAAATGCCTCCATTCCTTGAGTGCATGAATAACTGCTGCCATTTCTAGATCATGAGTGGGATAATTTTCCTCGTGTTTGCGAAGTTGCCTTGAAGCGTAGGCGACAACCTTGCCTTCTTGCATCAACACGCATCCGAGACCCTTTCTGGATGCGTCACAAAATACTTCAAAATTCTTGTGTATATCGGGTACAATTAATACCGGTGCTGTTGTTAATTTCTGCTTTAGCTCTTGGAAACTTTTCTCGCAGGCTTCTGTCCATTCAAACTTCTTATCTTTCTTGAGTAACTGTGTCATAGGCTTGGATATGGTGGAAAATCCTTCAATAAATCTACGGTAATATCCTGCCATTCCCAAGAAACTTCGTATGTCTGTTACGCTGGCTGGTGACTTCCAGTCAAGTACGGCCTTGACTTTCTCTGGGTCCACTGCTATACCGTCTTGAGTCAGCACGTGGCCTAGAAAACCTACTTGTCTTAGCCAAAATTCGCACTTGCTGAACTTGGCATACAATTGGTGTTTCCTTAGCTCTCCTAGTACAATCCTGAGATGTTCTGCGTGCTCTTCTGGTGTTTTGGAGTATACCAGAATATCGTCGATGAATACTACGACGAATTTGTCCATAAACTTCATAAATACTTTGTTCATGAGGTGAACAAAATATGCCGATGCGTTAGTTAATCCAAATGGCATCACTGTGAACTCATACAGTCCATATCTGGAGGTGAAGGCTGTTTTGGGGATATCTTCCGTTCGTACCTTCAATTGATGGTATCCTGACCTTAAGTCAATTTTTGAGAATACCTTGGCCTGAGCAAGTTGATCAAACAAATCGTTTATCCTTGGCATCGGGTATTTGTTTTTGACTGTGACCATGTTAAGTGCTCGATAGTCGATACACAATCTCAGCGTTCCATCCTTCTTCTTGGCAAATAAAATTGGTGATCCCCAAGGTGAGGAGCTGGCTCGAATGTATCCTTTTTCCAGTAATTCCTTTATTTGCTTCTTCAATTCGATCAACTCGGATGGTGCCATTCTGTATGGTTTCTTGTATATGGGGGTGGTTCCTGGTGCTAGCTCAATGCGGAATTCTATTTCTCGGTCTGGTGTCATGCCTGGCAGCTCTTCAGGGAATACATCTGGAAATTCACACACTACTGGAACCTTGTTTAGCTCAGAAACGTCCACCTTATTTAATCTCGGTTGCCGGGGTCTTTTTCCTTCCTTGGCTGATACTCTTATTGTCTTCCCTTGGTGGTGTGTGAGAATCACGGTCCTATTGAAACAGTCGATAAAACCTTTATTGGTGGTTAGCCAATCCATCCCTAGGATGACATCCAGTCCTTTATTTTCCAATACAATAAGATTTGCGTAAAACTCCAATCCTTCAAACTCAATGACCACATTCTGACAGTAATTCTGAGAAACTTGCTGAATCCCGGGGGACTTGATTATTATGGATTTCTCCAAAGGAAGCATCGAAAAATTATTTTGCAAAGCAAAACTTTTCGAGATGAAAGAGTGAGAAGCTCCAGAATCAAACAAAACCATTGCAGGTATTGTGTTGACAGGAAACGTACCGAGTACGATATCCGGAGCATTTTGTGCCTCCTCTTTGGTTACGTGGTTCAGATGACCCTTCCTGTGGTTATTTTTGGGATTGAAATTGTTTCGCTTGGGCGCTGAATTATTGCCGCCGTTGTTCGGCTTTGGGGTTGAGTTCCTTCGCTTGGGGCACTGTTTGGCATAATGCCCTTCTTCTCCACAGGCGTAACAAGTAACGCCGGGGCGATAGGTGAATTCCTTGTCCCTTGCATGAAAATTCTTGATTGGGCGTGAGACATTGGATGAGAATTTGGGTGTCCCACCCTTTTTAAAATCTATCTTGCTTCGGTGATTGCGAGTGTGATTAGTCTGGTCCCTTTTTCGCTTGTGGATATCTTCCAGACTGCGTCTCTCATTTTCCAGAGTAATGGCCTTGTCCACCAGCGTTTTAAAATCAGGAAAAGTGTGCACGACCAGTTGGCATTTAAGCGCGGGCGCCAGACCGTCAAGGAATTTCTCCATCTTCTTGATTTCAGGCATACGCTCCTCATTGGCGTAGCGGGATAATAGGGTAAATTGACTGTTGTAATTTGACACTGTCATGTTCCTTTGTTTGAGGTCATCGAATTCTCTCTTCTTGATTTTCATAATACTCTTAGGAATATGTGCACCACGGAAACCTTCCTTGAAATCATCCCAGGTTATGTCATTTTCGTTGGGATGCATGTGCAGAAAATTCTCCCACCACGATGCGGCTGCTCCTGTGAGATAGTGTGGAGCATATAGTACTTTCTCGAGATCTGAACACTTTGCAATAATTAATTTCCTCTCCATATCTCGAAGCCAGTCCTCGGCTTCAAGAGGCTTGTCAGTGTGAGAAAATGTTTGAGGACGTGTCTTTTGTAGCTCAGATAACTTGGAATGTTGCTGATACTGTCCATGATGATTCCCCATGTTGATGACTTGGTTCATCATCTCGCGATGTTGTTGCTGACTCTGTTCATAAAGGCGGCACATTTGTGAAAGTGCCGATTCACTGCCTTGTTGGCTTGACTGTCCCTGAGTGAACTCATTGTTGGGTTGAGTATCATGAATTTCCTCTGGTGGAGTTGGCATGGAACGTGTCCAAGGACGAGACATTTTTCACTCTGGGAAAAAATTATTTTTGTAAAACTCTTAAGAAAAGCGGAAAGAGTCGCAAAAATAAAACCATAAATGCATAAAGCTGGCAGATATAATTAAATACCCAAGCTTACTTAAGAAAAAAACAAATCGACTTGCGCACGGAGAAGGACTGCTCATTACATTTCTTACACGCGGGCGGTAATTATACAGTACATCACTCAGGATATGCGTACATAATCCTGACATGTTATTAAGGCTAGTGCACTTCTCCAGATCCTACATGATGCGCAAACAGGCTACTTCTCACAACCTATGCACATATCTTACAAAGTGGTACAATACATGGCAGCTAAGCGTACTTAGGCAGAGATGTTGACGACCTCCTTTGCCCTGCCGAGGGCGAGGCGTAGCGAGGTTGGGGACTCGACTTCCTCCTCGCTAATGGGCTCCATACGTGTAGTGTTGCGCAGAGCGGACGGAGCGGTTGCCAGGGGCGGAGCAACACGTACAGGAGTGGGCGCGAAGGTTGGTGTAGTGCGCGCTGGAGTGGGTGCAATGACTTGGTTAAATTCTTCGGTAGAAGGCAGGCGACGAGTAGGCGTAAAAGATGCTGATGACGAGACAAAAGTCGATGGCGGAGCGATGGGTAGGAGCTCCCTCCTGTTGGCAGCACAGCCATGGACTGAGTCCATGCGGGTAGCTACGAAGTCGTCCACCAGGTTGTCGAAGGCTGCCTCCAGGGCCCGGAGATACTCAATGAGCATCTCAAAAGCCTCGTCTCGTTCTCCTCTAGGGCAGGAGTATGCGTAGTGACAGGTGTAAGGCACATGGCACGGAAGATAACGGTAACGACGAGTCTTCATCACGGGAAGGACATCCCTGAGACGAGCTATCGCCTCGCGGGCTGCCATCTGCATAGCATGCCTCTCCGTAGGCATGGCTCTTCCCACGAACCGGAAGCGGCGTAACTCACCACGCCCTCCCCTGAACTGCACCGCGGCCTGGTGCATGGTCAGACTGTCGTTGACTCGATGCTGGCAGAGTGTGAAGACTGGGCGCACGGATGGCCCCATCGCGACCTGAACGATGAAAGAAAGAAGCTTGACGAACCCATCGGGCACGTTGGCAAAGGTCTGAGACTCGCAGCTGTTGTCGGTCATCTACAAAAGTAGGCAAAGATTCTGCAGGGTCAGATCATAAATTTATGCTGACTGACAGAAAATGACTACAATTGCAAAATCATAAAATAGCTCTGTCATGCTAATAACTAATTAGCGATCGCACCTAGCGGCTTTCTACAGTCAGCCTGGCTCTGGTACCAAGCTTGTCACGACCGGTTTTCCAATAAAAATATTTATTGATAAACCAGTCTTTTGAGTCCAGTATGAGAGAAATCCTCCTCACTGGTAGACAATTTCTTGATACAATAAGCCAGTAGCATAAAATACATTACAGGGTTGAACTGCGGTCGCTCAACCAAATTATTACAAGGACGCCAATAATCATACATAATGGCGGACAGGACACAGTGGTGTGGAGACATACTACTGACTCATGAATAGGTTGGTGGTGGAAAAACACAGCGGGAAGGGAAATACAAGACTCTAAGAATATCATTTCATCTAACGTCGAGGTGAGGCTCGATAAATTTATTTGGTAGCGGAAGCGGATATAAAACAGTGACCAAATCCAGGGTCGCACGAGACTGACTGGGACTCCTCTAAGTGTCGGACTCGCTATCGAACTCTTCATCCATGAGATCGCCTTCGTCAGCATCTGGCCAAATCAACAAGCCAGTGAGTACTTTGAAAGTACTCGCAAGACAGTTCGGACGTAAGATATAACAAATGCGTGCATGGATGCAACATGATTAATTTCTTAATGCACAATAAATAAAACTGGCATAACGGGTAAGTAAAAAGGGAATCGGCGGTAGTCCGCCTGAAATCCCACAGAACATAAATAAGGACCGATCGGGTGTCTGAAGCGACGCCTCGAAAGGTGAACAAATAAAATAAGGAAATGATGCCACAGTCGGGCATCTTAGCGACACCACATAAAGGGCTTTAAAAGAAATACCGCAGTCGGGCGTCTGAGCGACGCCACATAAAGGGCTTTAAAAGAAATACCACAGTCGGGTGTCTAAGCGACATCGCAAAAAGGGCTTTAAAAGAAATGCCACAGTCGGACGTCTGAGCGACATCGCAGAAAGGGCTTTAAAAGAAATGCCACAGTCGGACGTCTGAGCGACATCGCAGAAAGGGCTTTAAAAGAAATGCCACAGTCGGACGTCTGAGCGACATCGCAGAAAGGGCTTTAAAAGAAATGCCACAGTCGGACGTCTGAGCGACATCGCAGAAAGGGCTTTAAATTCACCAGTAAATAATACTCATAATAAACATTCAATCCATGAGAATAAACGGGTTAGTCCATCCACAGGGATAATCATTCAACCGGACTTAGCACTCATGCGATTCACCGGAGTCTCTGTCATCAAAACTGACAATTGATTAGGATAAGATGGAATGAAATTGGACATGGAATAGATGATTTGGAGGAATATATGACTCTGCAGAGTTTGTACAAAATTTTTCCCACAGCCAACGGATTTCCGTAGTCACGAAGGACTAGTTCCGTTTACGGTATTTCGGAAGAAAACACAGCTAACCGGTACACACCCATCCTACCTCTCGATGCTAGGAATCACCCTAGTCATCGTCCAAGAAAAACTTTTGAGACGGGGAGATCACAATCTCGAATAGCATGGGATCAAATTTATATACGCGCGCTCTAAGGGGTGCCCCCCTCTCGGTCCCAACCGGAAACACCCATGCCCCCTGACCGGATGACTGGCTTTAATCCAGGGCCATGGAACCATCATCACGGCCTCTCCTCTTTGGTGTGTACCATGGAAGCGGTTTGCAACTTACTAGACCATATTCCTTGCGGAAAACATGTGGTAGTACAAGGGAGGAAATGATAGGTACTGGACCGATATGGTTTGACACTGAAGTCACATAGTCTGGCCTAAGACTGGCATGCTACAACACTGCCATCGTACCCATCCTCATGCCAACACATGGCCATTCATATTCACATTCATCCACGTATGGATCATCGAACTCACTTACCTCATTATCACATAAAATAACGTTCATCGGTATGCTCACCAACATGCCATGAAACTAACTAAATGCAAAACATGCCAAGACACTCATCATATCAAAAGTTCAAACATGCTTGCCTGGTTCAGAGTAGTCGGAGCCTATCTCGGTGAAGTTCGCGGCTCCGGCACCTCCTTCGGTACCTACGGTTTAAAGAAAATATATGCGCTATCGTAAATACCAAGGAGTGCACAGAAAGTAAACCAAATATTTTTCAAATAAACCTGATAAAAAACTAGACAAAATTTTAAAGAGAACAGAAAAAGAATCAATCAAAAATACTTTTCTGATTAAAAGTTATAAGGGTTTTTGTCCAGGGACTTAACTGTAATGAAACAGAAGATTTCCAGGGGCTAGTTTATAAAAACAGAAAACGCTTCGGTAGCGACTACGCCAGCCCAAAGAGAAAACGCATTCTGCCCGAAGGCGCTTCCAGAAAACGATTCGAAAGAGAGAGCAGAGAGGCTGACGGTGGGGTCCCACCCGTCAGGTTCAAATGTTCAAATGGGGCGGCAGAGTTCGCCGGCGCCCGAGAGCCGCGGTGGTCGCCGGCGGCGATCCACGGCGAGGCAGAGAGATCGGAGGGTACCTCCGTGCTCAGGGCACCCTTCCGCGTCAGTTGATGGTGGTGGAGTCGGTCGGCGAGCACCACGTCGACGGCGAGCTTTGCTCCGGCGGACGGCGGCTCGGGTGGTCGAGGGGCTCGTCGGAGAGGGCTGCAAAGGTTAAATTGAAGAGGGGGTTATGCTCCTGGCAGCTAGAGAGGGTAACGAACGGGTTTTGAGCGCCGGAGATGGCCTCACCAGAACGAATTGGGCTGGAGGCCGAGGCGAGGCGAGGCGGCCGGAGCTGGGGGAGGAGACCTCCTCGAGGTCCCCCTAGTGGCCTGGCGGGGTATTGGTGAGTAGTGGAGGTGCTGCGTGCACGAGAGTGAGCTCGGGACCCCTTTATATAGGCGGTCCGAGGCGGTTGCCGTGAACGAGGATCACCGGCGAGTGATTACGGTGGCGCAGTGCTCGGTCGGGGTGGTTAGGGGGTCGAGCGTCATCACGGAGGTTCAATGGGTCCGTTTTGGTGTTAAACTGGCCGGGGTTTGGGTGTTAAGGGCGAGCTCGACGGAACGGGGATGGCGCGGGCCCGTCGGCGGTGGAGAGCGCGTTCCGTGCTTGCCGGCCACGGTGGCTGTGCTACGGGCGTGCGCTGGCATGCATGAGGCCACGCGGAGAGCCAGGGAGCAATGGGCGGCGCAGAACGGTGTTCTGCCGTGGTGTGCCTCCTGTCGGCCGCCACGGGAGGTCCCGACGCCGCAGAAGACGCCGGCGAGGGCGAGCCAGCGCGCTACCGATGCCAGGAAGGCTCCACGCACGCGTGTGAAGCTTCGGACAAGAGGAAGAGGCGGCGAGGAACGTGCCAAGGGCACTGTGGCCGCGTGACTGAAACTGACGGACGGAAGATGACACTGAAACTGAATTTTCTGAACTTTGAACAGTAACAGTGCCCACAAGGTGTTCGTCCGAATGAAATTGGCCTCTGGTGATTTTTCCTTGAGCTGATTTTTGGTGGAGTGGCTTCTCCTTGCTCAAGTAGGCTGCATGATTTTTGGTGGAATTTTTGGAGCAGTGTGGATATGAATTTCACCAAATTTGGCAAATCTGGTCCAAACTTGCAGAGACTGTATTTTGAAAAATTTGAAAAGAGGAGGAGTGGATCAGGATGGTTCTGGGTTGTGGGTTCAAAGGACAATCCAGGAGAATTGGTTTGAGGTCAAAACTCAAATGAAAAAGTGTACTTGCTTTGAAAATCCCTCAGGCTCCAAATAATTTTCAAAATTGATTTGAGGGGGAAAAATAATTAGAATAAAATCCAAAACCAGTTTGGATTAGTTGGGACAGAGAACTTAGGTTGATCACAAGGGGGAGGGGAGGTTTTGGAGGAGTTTTATCTCATGGGCAAAAATACAAAGCCAAGGGTGGCTTCAAAGATAAGAAAATCCCAAATTTTCATAGAGCTTCACTTAAAAAATAAAACAAATTAAAACTCCCAAGAAAATAAATTTTAGAGGGAACTAACAGAGAAGAAGTTTGCAAAAGATCAACCACCAAAGTTTGAAAGAAATAAAATCCTTGCCAAGACAAAAGGAGGTTTTTAAGAGGAAGATTTTTCTGAAAAAGAAAAAATTTAAAAAGGTCTCTCCTCAAAACCACAAGGTTTTTGATAAAAACCAAATAAAAATTTTGGAGTGTCCCAAAATAATTAACCATAATATTATCTAGGAGTTTAGTAGCTTCTCCTGAGGTTATCTCCATAAAAGTGCCTCCCGCGGCCGAATCTAAAAGATTTCTAGAAGCAAAATTCAATCCGGCATAAAAATTTTGTATGATCATCCATAAATTCAATCCATGTGTAGGGCAATTATGAATCATTAATTTCATCCTCTCCCAAGATTGTGCAACATGCTCATGATCTAGTTGCTTAAAATTCATAATATCGTTTCTAAGAGAGATGATCTTAGCGGGAGGAAAATACTTAGAGATAAAAGCATCTTTGCACTTATTCCATGTATCAATACTATTTTTAGGCAAAGACGAAAACCAAGTTTTAGCATGATCTCTAAGCGAAAACGGAAATAACTTCAATTTAACAATATCATTATCCATGTCTTTCTTATTTTGCATATCACACAAATCAAGAAATTTGTTTAGATGAGTAGCGGCATCTTCACTAGGAAGGCCAGAGAATTGATCTTTCATAACAAGATCCAACAAAGCAGCATTGATTTCACAAGATTTAGCATCATTAAGAGGAGCAATCGGAGTGCTAAGGAAATCATTATTATTGGTATTGGAAAAGTCACACGATTTAGTATTATCTTGAGCCATCGTGAGAAGCAATCCAACAAATAAGCACACAAGTGGCAAGAGAAAAAGAGAGGCGAACGGAAAAGAGAGGGTGAATAAAACGGCAAGGGTGAATTGGGGGAGAGGAAAATGAGAGGCAAATGGCAAATAATGTAACGCGAAGGAGATGAGTTTGTGATGGGTACTTGGTATGTCTTGACTTGAGCGAAGACATCCCCGGAAACGGCGTAAGAAATCCTTCTTGCTACCTCTTGAGCACTACGTTGGTTTTCCCTTGAAGAGGAAAGGGTGATGCAGAAAAGTAGCATAAGTATTTCCCTATGTTTTTGAGAACCAAGGTATCAATCCAGTAGGAGGCTCCTCACAAGTCCCTCGTACCTACACAAATAAACAAGAACCTCACAACCAACGCGATAAAGGGGTTGTCGATCCCTTCACGGTAACTTGCAAAAGTGAGATCTGGTAGAGATAATAAGATAAGATAAATATTTTTGGTATTTTTATGATATAGATTGGAAAATAAAGATGCAAATAAAATTAGATCGGAAACTTATATGATAAAAGATAGACCCGGGGGCCATAGGTATCACTAGTGGCTTCTCTCAAGATAGCATAAGTATTACAATGGGTGAACAAATTACTGTCGAGCAATTGATAGAAAAGTACATAGTTATGAGAATATCTAGGCATGATCATCTATATAGGCATCACGTCTGTGACAAGTAGACCAAATCGATTCTGCATCTACTACTATTACTCCACACATCGACCGACTCCTGCCTGCATCTAGAGTATTAAGTCCATAAGAACAGAGTAACACATTAAGAAAGATGACATGATGTAGAGGGATAAACTCAAGCAATATGATATAAACCCCATCTTTTTATCCTCGATGTCAACAATACAATACGTGCCTTGGTGCCCCTGCTGTCACTGGGAAAGGACACCGCATGATTGAACCCAAAGCTAAGCACTTCTCCCATTGCAAGAAAGATCAATCTAGTAGGCCAAACCAAAATGATAATTCGAAGAGACTTGCAAAGATAACCAATCATACATAAAATAATTCAGAGGAGATTCAAATATTTCTCATAGATAAACTTGATCATAAACCCACAATTCATTGGATCTCGACAAATACACTGCAAAAAGAGTTACATCGAATAGATCTCCAAGAAGATCGAGGAGAACTTTGTATTGAGATTCAAAGAGAGAGAAGAAGCCATCTAGCTAATAACTATGGACCCGAAGGTTTGTGGTAAACTACTCACAACTCATTGGAGAGTCTATGGTGTTGATGTAGAAGCCCTCCGTGGTCGATTCCCCCTCCAACGGAGCGCCGGCGATGGCTCCAAGATGGGATCTCACAGATACAGAAGGTTGCCGCGGTGGAAATAGTTTTTCTTGGTGCCCCTGGATGTTTTCAGGGTATGGAGGTATATACAGGCGAAGGAGGTAGCTCAGGGGAGCCACGTGGGGCCCATGAGGGTGGGGGTGCGCCCACCCCCATAGGGCGCGCCCTCCTGCCTCGTGGCCGCCTCGGCTGCTTCTTGACGTCCACTCCAAGTCTCCTGGATTGCGTTTGTTCCAAAAGTATCACTCCCAAAGGTTGCATTCCGTTTGGACTTCGTTTGATATTCCTTTTCTTCGAAACACTGAAATAGGCAAAAAAAACAGCAATTCGGGCTGGGCCTCCGGTTAGTAGTTTAGTCCCAAAAATGATATAAAAGTGTAAAGTAAAGCCCATATACATCCAAAACGGGTAATATAATAGCATGGAGCAATCAAAAATTATAGATACGTTGGAGACGTATCATGTTGCAGCTGAGGATGAGGCCACTTCGAAGAAGAGAGTGGTGAAGAAGGACTTTGGCACTACTGCATCCACTAAGCCAGGCATGAACAGAAAGGCACCAGCAAGGAGAGTACCTACATCCAAGCCAAGGAAAGTTGCAATAGGAGAAACCATGAAGTTCACAATTGAATCTGAAGAAGAGGCAGCTGGTGAGGACAAGAAGAAGAAGAGGGCAACAACCACAACAGCTAAAGTACTTGGAAAGTCTACTATGGTGAGATCATATGATGAAGAGGAAGAGGTTGCTGCTCCAGCACCTAAGGCACAAAACCTAATGGGAGATGCAATTAAGTCAGGGGCTGCTGCTAAGCCCAAAACTGCTCCCAAAGCTGCTGCTCCAGCCACCAAGACTGCACCCAAGAGGAGTACAAGGAACATTCCTGGTGAGGAGAAGAACAAGGCCAGTGCCTGAAGTTAAAGAAGAAGCAGCTGAAGCCCAAGTGCTAAGGAAGCTCAAGCCAAAGATCCCAGACCACAATGATACACATCCAGTGGCAGAGGACATGAGGATCAGGAAGGATGCAGGTCTGAGACTGTGGAGGAAGAATGACCCATATTCTATAAGGAGAAGAACTGCTGTGGATTACAGGTTCCACACGAAGGAACAACAAGATTTCTATGAGACTATTCTGCTTGATAAGAAGCCAATAGTATTTGACATGAGATGGGTTGACTGGACATACATTAGAGAAAATGAAGATCACTTCCCAGGTGTCTATGACAACTTCAAGGCTTGTGAACTGGATAAGTTTGTTGGCCAGAAGCTCACAAAGTGGAATGATGAGCTGATCATGCAATTTTACTCCACTGCTCACGTTTATCCTGATGGCAGAATTGTATGGATGTCAGAAGGTACAAGGTACCAATCCACTGTTGATATATGGGCCAGATTGATCAATGCCCCAGAAGCTCATGAAGATGACTTGGATGTGTATGCCAAGAAGAAGAAAGACCATAACTCAATGGCAAGAATGTACAAGGAGATTCATGATGCAGACCTGGAAACTCACAAGTTTGGCTCAGTGAAGCACTTACTGCCAGGCCTGCCTACTAGCAATACCATCCTGAGGCATACTCTTTTGCCCAAGTCTAGAGATCACAGAATGATAAGAGTACACTCCGCCAACTTGCTTCACATATTTGATGTTCCTCAGAATTTCAAAGTGATGAGTCTTATTGTGGAAATAATTAAGAGGACAACTGCATATCAGAAGAGGTCTTCTGGGTATGCTCCACAAATTCAGGTGCTCATCAACTCCAAGATGGGAACATGCACTTATCTATTGGACAAGGAGCATTTACCCCTCAGGCCAGTCTTTGAGGATAACATTGTTGTTGTTGATGAGAAAGATCATTCCTCGATGCAAGCACATGAGTAGAGAGAGAAGGCAAGGGCAGAGAAAGCTGCAAAGATGCCAAGTGCTGAAGAGGCATCTCAGGTGTTCTTGAAGAGTAAGCAAGATCAGCTTGGATATCTGATCCAATCCACCTTGAGGATTGAGAAGGGCTTGTTCACCCTGACTCAAAATCAGGAGAGTTTGGAGAGGATCATTGAACAGAAATTCTATGGTCTTGATGTCAAAGTCACTGAGATTCAGTCAGTAGTTGAGCAACTCCAGGAGGAAGTGGAGGAGAAGAAAGGCAAGTCTACTACAGATGCTTTCACAAAAGTGCCAAGAAGTTAGAGGTCTGCTGTAGTGCCTGTTCCAGATACTAGAGCCACTACTTCTACACCAACAGCCACAACTTCAGTGCCACCAGCTCCAGCAGCCACTCCACCAGCTCCAGCTACATCTACAGAAGCTTTTGTCCTTGGAGTCATCTCTACACCACCTCATGAAGACCAAGCCTGAGAGATGCATAGCACTATGCATATTTTTAACTTTTTGGTAACTTGTTGCCAAAGGGGGAGAAATATGTATAGATCATAGTCTTCGAGAGAGAGAGAGAGAGAGAGAGAGAGAGAGTTGCTTTTGTCTCTCTTTGCACTTTATTTGCTTGATACTTTATTGTGTGTTTGCTTGATACACTATGCCTTTTGTGAGGTACTTGGATGATCATGTGTTTGATCATATGCTACCTTAATGTGTGCTTGAATGATATTATCCCTTATATCCGTTTATGATTATTCACTTTTCTTGGTGATGAGTGCATGTTTTCAATTGTTATCATTTTTGAGCGCTCCACCAAGATGTATGTGACATGGAAGAGTGACCCATGATCCTAACACATTGTGCATTTGCAGTCCAAAGCAAATTTTAAATAATATACAAATTTAGGGGGAGCTCTTGCTTATCACATACTTCTCAAAGCGACGATGTATTTCAATCTTATTATCATTTGTCGAAGCTTTGATCTATATGTTTTCATCAATTACCAAAAGGTGGAGATGGAAAGTGCAACTATCCCTGGGTTGTTTTGGTAATGATTAACAACATATAGCTCATTGAACTAATGTCATTTCAAGATAAACATTTCAGGAAAGTTCAATGATTGGCATGGCATGGATAAGGATTGTGGACCCCTCAAAATGCTAAGGACAAAAGATTGGCTCAAGCTCTAAAGTCCAAGACTCTACATTTTCTATTTTAGTGATCCAAGATCACATTGAGTCTATAGGAAAGCCAATACTATTAAAAGGGGATGAGGTGTTGCTTAATGGCTTGCTTGCTCAAAATGCTTAGTGATATGCTCCAAAATCCCTCAACCACTTTCTCATATCCACATATGTCCCAAACCAAAAGTCAAACTCGGCCCCACCGATTTGATCCATCAGGCGCCATCGAGTTCATTTGACATAGCCACTGCCAGAAACCTTAGTCACTTCGGTCTCACCGATAGGGATCTCGGTCTCACCAAGATGGGGTTGCAAACCCTCTGTTTCCCTTCATAACGTTTCGGTCTAACCGACATGAGCGATCGGTCCCACCGAATCTGCAATGCAAACTCTCTGTTTCCCTTTCGTAACGCTTTGGTCCCACCGAGACGAGCGAATCGGTCCCACCGAATTTTCCTGACCAACTCTCTGGTTAGCTTATTACCAAAGTCAGTCCAATCGAGTTTGTGTAATCGGTCAAACCGAGATTATGTTATGCCCTAACCCTAATGATATCAGTCCCACCGAGTTGACATGTCGGTCCAACCGAAATTGCCTAACAGTCACATTATGTACTGAATCGGTCCGACCGAGTTTTCTCATTCGGTCCCACCGAGTTTGGTATATTGTGTGTAACGGTTAGATTTTGTGTGGAGGCTATATATACCCATCCACCCTCTCCTCATTCGTGAAGGAAGCCATCAGAATGTGCCTACACTTCCACTACTCATTTTCTGAGAGAGAACCACTTACTCATGTGTTGAGACCAAGATATTCCAATCCAACCATATGAATCTTGATCTCTAGCCTTCCCCAAGTTGCTTTCCACTCAAATCATCTTTCGAACAAATTCAATCCTATGAGAGAGAGTTGAGTGTTGGGGAGACTATCATTTGAAGCACAAGAGCAAGGAGTTCATCATCAACACACCATCTATTACCTTTTGGAGAGTGCTGTCTCCTAGATTGGTTAGGTGTCACTTGGGAGCCTCCAACAAGATTGTGGAGTGAACCAAGGAGTTTATAAGGGCAAGGAGATTGCCTAATTCATGAAGATCTACCCTAGTGAGGCAAGTCCTTCATGGGCGATGGCCATGGTGGGATGGACAAGGTTGATTCTTCGTGGACCCTTCATGGATGGATCCCTCCATGGACTAGCGCAATCGTTACCCTTCGTGGGTTGAAGTCTCCATCAATGTGGATGTACGATAGCACCACCTATCGGAACAACACCAAAAACATCCGTGTCTCCTATTGCGTTTGCACTCTCCAGACCCATCCCTTTACATTCTTGCAAGTTGCATGCTTTACTTTCCGTTGCTTATATACTATTTGCATGCTTGCTTGAATTGTGTTTAGATTGCTTGACTTGTGCTAATTTGTTAAAACTTGCCAAGAACTAAAATTGGGAAAATTTTAAGTTTTTATTTGGTCAAGTAGTCTAATCACCCCCCTCTAGACATACTTTCAATCCTACACTTTTCCACAGGGCGACAAGGGGAGGATCGCTGGGTAGGATTATGCTATGCAATGATACTTGGTGAACTTCAATCTACTCTCTTCTACATGCTGCAAGATGGAGGCTGCTAGAAGTGTAGTCTTTGATAGGACTCGCTATCCCCCTCTTATTCTGACATCCTGTAGTTCAGTCCATCGATATTGCCTCTTTACACATATACTCGTGCATATGTAGTGTAAATCCTTGCTTGCGAGTACTTTGGATGAGTACTCACGATTGCTTTGTTCCCTCTCCCCCTCCCCTTTCCTCTTCTTCTCGGATGCCGCAACAAGATGTTGGAGCCCAGGAGCTAGACGACACTGTCAACGATGACCCCTACTACACCGAGGGTGCCTACTACTATGTTCAGGCCGCCGACAACGAGGAGTAGTTTAGGAGGATCCCAGGCAGGTGGCCTCCGCCTCTTTTGATCAGTATCCCAGTTTGTGCAAGCCATCTTATGGCAACTTGTTTAACTTATGTCTGTACTCAGATATTGTTGCTTCCGCTGACTCGTTTATGTTCAAGCACATGTATTCGAGCCCTCGAGGCCCCTGGCTTGTAATATCATGCTTGTATGACTTAATTTACTTTTAGAGTTGTGTTGTGATATGTTCCCATGAGTCCCTGATCTTGATCGTACACGTTTGCGTGCATGATTAGTGTATGATTGAATTGGGGGCGTCACAAGTTGGTATCAGAGCCGACTGTCTGTAGGAACCCCCCTTCCACACTCCTTGGTCGAAGTCGAGTCTAGTCACAAAAAAACTTTTACTAACATGGTTGTGTGTCTTACGGTCCCACATCGCCATTTGGGTGGTATTAGGATCATTTGCTCCTCAACCTTTACTCTAGGGCTCTGAACTCTCTTCTACTCGGGTTAAACGAATTTACTAACTCTAACATTAGGATCCCATGAGCACATTCACCCCAAAGTTGGATAAGCCATAGTTATTCTTTAGAATAGTATTTTGAATAATACCGACATTGTCATTTGAATCCATTGAAACATCTTTGTTTTCAGATGGAACCCACGAGGCAGGTCGTGCGCCACACGACGGCCATTGGTGCCTCAGGATCACCTGCTGTGCTAGCTGAGATGATGTCCTATCTGGGTTATCGCTGGCACCCTGAGTACACCATGTACGAGCAGTTCTAGGACTTTAACCAGGAGCAGTACCGTGCCATCGTCCACCTCTACTCTCGGGAGTATGAATCCACTACTGTGCTGCACACCGCTCATGGTGTTGGAGTGACCATCGATATGGCAATCCACGATGCTTCTTATGCTGCTCTGACACGTCTTCGTGGAGAGTATCGGGAGTTGGACACTTCCCCTTTCAGGCACATTGCTATTGCATCCCATGTTGGTGCCGAGGGATACTACACTACTGCCTACTCCACCATCACCCAAGAGCCCTTCCACCATCAGAACCTGGTTCTGCATGCTGATGGGATGGATCGAGCTAACCGAGCTCTTCGCCACGAGTTGTACACCACCCGTCAGCACATTTACAGTGCTCTAATGTTGTTGCACCCCTTTGTCCGATCTGGACAGCTACCACGTTCTGCAATCTACCCGGCCAGGACTGTGATGCCCCACGGTGTCGGTTGGCCAGAGGTGGGAGGCTACGCTCCCGCACTTGGTCCTCTTCTACCACCTGAGCATCGGGTTCTACACCAGAGTATCCATGGTCCTCTTTTGTCTCCAACGTATCTATAATTTTTGATTATTCCATGTTGTTTTATGATCAATCTTGGGTGTTTTATAATCATTTTATATCATTTTTGGTACTAACCTATTGACATAGTGCCAAGTGCCAGTTGCTCTTTTCTGCATGTTTTTTGCATCGCAGAAAATCAATATCAGACGGAGTCCAAATGCCATGCCAATTTACGATTATTTTTTATGGACCAGAAGAAAGAAGTTGGGCCCTGGTTGCACCTGGGGGGAGTCCCGAGGAGGGGAAAACCCACCAGGGCACGCCAGGAGGCCCAGGCGCGCCCTAGTGGGTTGTGCCCACCTTGAGTGCCCCCTGGACCGACTCTTTGCTCTATAAATACCCCAATATTCCAGAAACCCTAGGGGAGTCAACGAAATATTCATCCAGCCACCGTAGAGTCCAGAAGCACCAGATCCAATCTAGGCACCATCATGGAGGGGTTCACCACTTCCATTGGTGCCTCTTCGATGATGCGTGAGTAGTTCTTTGTAGACCTTCGGGTCCGTAGTTAGTAGCTAGATGGCTTCCTCTCTCTCTCTCTCTCTTGATTATCAATACAATGGTCTCTTGGAGATCCATATGATGTAAGTCTTTTGGCGGTGTGTTTGTTGGGATCTGATGAACTTCGAGTTTATGATCAGTTATATCTTTTTATATCCATGGAAGTTATTTGAGTTCTTTGACTCTTATATGCACGATCTCTTATAGCCTCGTATTTCTTCTCTGATATTTGGGATTTTTTTGGCCAACTTGATCTATTTATCTTGCAATGGGAAGAGGTGTCCGGTAGTGGGTTCGATCTTACGGTGCTTGATCCCAGTGACAGAAAGGGAACCAACACATATGTATCATTGCTACCAAGGATAAAAAGATGGGAGCCATATCTGCCGCAATAGATAAACGGATCTTGTCTACATCATGTCATCATTCTTATTGCATTACTCCCATTTTCCATGAACTTAATACACTAGATGCATGCTGGATAGCGGTCTACTAACTCCGTTATTGGAGTAATAGTAGTAGATGCAGGCAGGAGTCAGTCTATTAATCTTGGATGTGATGCCTATGTAATGATCATTGCCTGGATATCGTCATAATTATTTGAAGTTCTATCAATTGCCCAACAGTAATTTGTTCACCCACCGTTTTCTATTATTCTTGAGAGAAGCCACTAGTGAAACCTACGGCCCCGGGTCTTCTTTCTCATATATTTGCCTTGCGTTCTACTTCTTCCTTGCGTTTATTTTCAGATCTATTAAACCAAAAAAAATACAAAAATGCCTTGCTACAATTTATTTTTTCCGTGATCTATTTATCCCATCTACAAATTTACCTCACGTCCTTTGCCTATCTTGAGGCGCCGTACCCCGAAAGGGATTGACAACCCCTTCAACACGTCAGGTTGCGAGGTGTTGTTATTTGTGTGCAGGGGTTGTTTACATTGTGTTTCTTGGTTCTCCTACTCGTTCGATAACCTTGGTTCCATATCTGAGGAAAATACCTACCACCACTGTGCTGCATCATCCCTTCCTCTTTAGGGAAATACCGACGTAGCTTCAAGCAACATCAAAGGAATTTCTGGCGCCGTTGCCGGGGAGGATCTTCAACATAACTAGGTTCCTAATCACAAATCTCATCTCCTTGCAATTTACATTATTCGCCATTTGCCTCTCGTTTTCCTCTCCCCCATTTAATAAAAAAATGTCGTTTCATTCGCCTTCTTTTTCCGTTCGCCATTTTCTCGTCAGATCTGTTTTTGCATGCATCCTTGTTTGCCGGTATGGATAGTTCTTCCTCTATTGCTAGCACTCCCGAGGACGAGGTCCCCAACTTTAAACAAATAGGAGGAGAAAATTTAAAAGATGCTTAGTATAGAATTGGCAATGCTGATAATAGATCTATCCGTAAGCAATCTATCGTTGTGCTTCTGTGTTGTTTTTATGTTAGCATCACCACTTGGTATAGATTCTTCCTTGATACGATTACCGGTGGAAATTTCTTAATTAGTCCTCCTTTTGATGCTTTTAATGCTATGGGAAATTTAGTAGGCTCACCACCTCTTATGGTTAATGAAACAATTTTGACTCTTGAGCATGTTATGGAAACACTAGATGCTATTGAAAAGAAAATGCTCACCGAAGATCATATGGAAATTATACACAAAAAGATGCATAATTTTGCTACTAATCTTGGGTCAAAAGCGGGCGATATTTTTAAGTTGTTAAAAGAGAGGGGTACCTTAATCCATGAAAGAATAGAAGAAAGTCCGTCTCGGATCGATAAATTGGAAGAAATCTTTAGTAATCTAAGCATGGCTTTTACTACCATAAAATTGTTGAGGAAACTCCCGTAAAGAGTAGGAGATCTAGGAACAAGGGTGCATCTTCTAGTAATAATGATAAGGGAGACCTTAAGATGGTTAGCATCCATTCGGATTTTGTTGAAGTGACAAGAGATCCTTTTTGTAAGAATGAAATATTTAAATTTACTCTGAGGAGTATTGCTATTGAAGGTCATGATGCTAAATCTCTCAAGGATTCTAAGTGTTTGATTGAAGAGTTGGACAAGGATGACAAAACTTAGATCCATGCTTTATGCCTAGCTAAGGGCGTAAAACTATAGCTCTTGTTGGGAGGCAACCCAATGAATAAAATTTATTTTTTCCTTTTGCTTTCTGTTCCTGAGTGTTAGCACAATTATGCTACTGGTATGATTGTGTTTTTTGTATTTTAGTTAGTGTTTGTGCCAAGTAAAGCCTTTAGGATCTTCCGGGGTGATAGTTGTTTGATCTTGCTGAAAAAGACATAAACTTTGCGCTCACGAAAATAATTATCATAAATCACAGAAAAGATTTTTTCCCTGATTATTTTTGCAAAAGATTAATATACAAATTATTCTGGTCGTACTAATTTGGTAGAATTTTTGGAGTTATAGAAGTATTTGAAAGTTCCAGATTACTATAGACTGTTCTGTTTTGACAGATTCTGTTTTCTTTGTGTTGTGTGCTTATTTTGATGGCTCTATGGTTTTCTTTGATGAATTTTTGCCATACAAAAGTTGGAATACAGTAGATATAATACAAAAAAATAGGAATTGGTTTGACACAGCACTTATAGTAGTGGTTTGCTTTCTTTTAGTAATGGATCTCACAAGGGTTTTGTTGAGCTTTGTGTGATTGAAGTTTTCAAGTTTTGGGTTATCTTACGATGGATGAAAGAAGGATAGAAGAGCCTAAGATTGGGGATGCGCTGGCATCCCAAGCTATTATCCAAGAATGAGCAACCAACTAAGCTTGGGGATGCCCCCGAGTGGCATCCCCTCTTTCTTCTAACGACCATCGGTATTTTACTCGAGGCTATATTTTTATTCGTCATATGATATGTGTTTTGCTTGGAGCGTCTTGTATGATATGTATCTTTGCTTGTTTTATTTTGTGTTTTAAGTCATCAATCCTTGCTGGACATACCTATTTGAGAGAGCCAAAATTATGCCGTGACTTGTTAGAATTGCTCTCTATGCTTCACTTAAAATTTTTATGAGCGATGAACTTGCTCTAGTGCTTCACTTATATCTTTTTGAGCACGGCGTGCTTAGTATTTTTGGAGAAATGCTATCTTGCTTCACTTAGATTTATTTGAGAGTTAGTAAAATTTTGAAGAAATTCCCTCTTGCTTCACTTAAATTATTTTGAGAGAAAGAAAATATGTTATGCTCATGATCTTCACTTATATTTGTTTGAGCTTATGAAAAGCACCACATGAAAATTAGACCCAAAGTGATAGATATCCAAGAAGGATAAAGAAAGAAAAAAATGTCACGAAGATCATTGGACAAAATAAACTTGATTCTTAGTAATAGTTTTGAGATATGATGATGTGATATGTGAGTTGTGTTGATGAGTAATTGTGCTCTAGTAAGAATATTGGTGTTAAGGTTTTTGATTCCCTATGCATGCACGAAAGTCAATAATCATGCAATGAAAATTATATCCTACTTGTGGTGCATTCTTCGGGGTTAATTATGCTTAATGCTTGCTTATGACATTATTCATTTCTTGGTTGGTCACTTCTCAATCTTCTTGCTAGCCTTCATTTTGCACCAAGTATGACTTATACTTGTGCATCCAAAATCCTTTAAACCAGCTTTGCCACATGAGTCCACTATATCTACCTATATGCCGTATTATTTTGCCATTCTAAGCAAATTTGCATGTGCCATCTATAATTTTCAAAATAAACTTCTCTTTTGTGTGTTTGTGTCACTCGCGGAACTGTAACGGGTAGCTAATATTTTCCATGCTAGATGTGTTATTCTCATGATGAGTGTTTATTCACTTATTGTTGCACAAGAGTAAGGCAAAGCTTTTATGGATACCTAGTCCCGAAATGCAAAAATGAATTTACTTTATGTTGTCAAATATTAAATTCCTTGGAAAGTGTTGGTATGAAGGGCGTGGATACGGATAGCCATGGAAAGTGAAAGTTATGGTGGAAAAGGAATAAACTATATTTTCTGTTTGGGAACCGCCTATGATATATCTAGCATGGAAAGTGTTGGGATGCTCCAAGTTGTTTTCGTTGGTGGGACGGATACACCTCCCAAAAATGTTTTTATCTCTATTATTTTTCGCTTTGAGCTCTGGCACCTCTACAAATCCCTACTTCCCTCTGTGAAGGGCCTTTCTTTTACTTTATGCAATTTTTGTTTTTGAAATTGAGTCTCCATCCTCTCTTATAAAAGCACCAACTAGGAGGCAATATGATCGTAGTTAAGTATTGGGTGTAGCTAATATTCGACTGTGTTTCATAAATGGATCAATGTTTGAGCATGATGGGCTAGGGATAACTTGTTTTAGCATTGATATTTTGAAAGACATGGTTGCTTGTTGATATGCTTGAGTATCTAAATTATTATGTCAAAACTATACTATTGCTTTGAATCACATAAAAGTCCAATTGAC
Organism: Triticum dicoccoides; assembly: GCF_002162155.2. Classification (NCBI taxonomy): domain Eukaryota; kingdom Viridiplantae; phylum Streptophyta; class Magnoliopsida; order Poales; family Poaceae; genus Triticum; species Triticum dicoccoides. The sequence continues at coordinate 312,540,171 of NC_041389.1, read as the reverse complement.
CATGCTATACAGAAAAGAATATGATATGACATGATAAACAACACTCCACATCAAAAATTCTGTTTTATCACTTACCTACTCGAGGACGAGCAGGAGTTAAGCTTGGGGATGCTGATACGTCTCCAACGTATCTATAATTTTTGATTATTCCATGATGTTTTATTATCAATCTTGGATGTTTTATAATCATTTTATATAATTTTTTGGTACTAACCTATTGACATAGTGCCAAGTGCTAGTTGTTGTTTTCTGCATGTTTTTTACATCGCAGGAAATCAATATCAGACGGAATCCAAATGCCACGCCAATTTACGATGATTTTTTATGGACCAGAAGGAAGAAGTTGGGCCCTGGCTGCACCTGGGGGGAGTCCCGTGGAGGGGACAACCCACCAGAGCACGCCAGGAGGCCCAGGCGTGCCCTGGCGGGTTGTGCCCACCTCGGGTGCCCCCTGGACCGACTCTTTGCTCTATAAATACCCCAATATTCCAGAAACCCTAGGGGAGTCAACGAAAACTCATCCAGCCGCCGCAGAGTCCAGAACAACCAGATCCAATCTAGACACCATCACGGAGGGGTTCACCACTTCCATCGGTGCCTCTCCGATGATGCGTGAGTAGTTCTTTGTAGACCTTCGGGTCCGTAGTTAGTAGCTAGATGGCTTCTCTATCTCTCTTGATTATCAATACAATGGTCTCTTGGAGATCCATATGATGTAAGTGTTTGGCGGTGTGTTTGTTGGGATCTGATGAACTTTGAGTTTATGATCAGTTATATCTTTTTATATCCATGAAAGTTATTTGAGTTCTTTGATGTCTTATATGTGTGATCTCTTATAGCCTTGTATTTCTTCTCCGATATTTGGGTTTTGTTTGGCCAACTTGATCTATTTATCTTGCAATGGGAAGAGGTGTCCGGTAGTGGGTCCGATCTTACGGTGCTTGATCCCAGTGACAGAAAGGGAACCGACATGTATGTATCGTTGCTACTAAGGATAAAAGGATGGGATCCGTAACTGCCGCAATAGATAAACGGATCTTGTCTACATCATGTCATCGTTCTTATTGCATTACTCCCTTTTTCCATGAACTTAATACACTAGATGCATGCTGGATAGCGGTCGATGTGTGGAGTAATAGTAGTAGATGCACACAGGAGTCGGTCTAATAATCTTGGACGTGATGCCTATGTAATGATCATTGCCTCAATATCATCATAATTGTTTGAAGTTCTATCAACTGCCCAACAGTAGTTTGTTCACCCACCATTTGCTATTATTCTTGAGAGAAGCCACTAGTGAAACCTACGGCCCCCGGTTCTTCTTTATCATATATTTTCCTTGCGATATACTTTTTCCTCGCGTTTATTTTCAGATCTATTAAACCAAAAAATACAAAAATACCTTGCTGCAATTTATTTGTTCCGAGATCTATTTATCCGATCTACGAATTTACCTCACGTCCTTTGCCTATCTTGAGGCTCCGTACCCCGAAAGGGATTGACAACCCCTTTAACACGTCGGGTTGCGAGGTGTTGTTATTTGTGTGCAGGGGCTGTTTACGTTGTGTTTCTTGGTTCTCCTACTGGTTCGATAACCTTGGTTTCATATCTGAGGGAAATACCTACCGCCGTTGTGCTGCATCATCCCTTCCTCTTTGGGGAAATATCGACGTAGCTTCAAGCGACATCAGTGTGCATCCAACTTGCTTGCTCACGGAGACCTAGGGCATTTGAGGAAGCCCATCGTTGGAATATACAACCCATGTTTTATAATGAAAATTTCCCACTAGTATATGAAAGTGACAAAATAGGAGACTCTCTATCATGAAGATCATGGTGCCACTTTGAAGCACAAGTGTGGAAAAGGGATAGTAACATTGCCCCTTCTCTCTTTTCTCTCTTTTTTTTCTTTCTTTTCTTTTTTTTTGAATGGCTTCTGTCGGGGAAACTGATCCACGAACACCTATGGGGCCGGCGGACCGGGCCCCTTTCGGTTCGGCGGGGGGCGGAGATCACATGAAGAGCGGATCAAGGCGAAGCACACGAGCAGTTTACCCAGCTTCGGAGCTCTCCAGAGAGATAATACTCCTACTGCTGCTTGTCTGATTGTATTGTGTTCTTGCTCGAGAGAGCTAAGTGTTTTTCTGGCTTCCGAATGAGTCGAACCCCCTCTACGTTGCGCATGGGCCTCCTTTTATATGCTCAAGGGGTCACCGACAGGTGGCAACGTAGAGAAGGGTAAAAGCGTAAAAAGGAGTTGCGGTTGGTACACCTACTTGCACAGTGTATCCTACCTAACCCTAACGGCAGGAGACAAAGGCATTGAATGCCCGTCTGTGTCGCCCAAACAGTGCAGAAAGGTACCGTCAGGGACGCCACCGTTCGCCACGATGGCGATCTTGTCAGCGTCGCATGCCACCGCGCACCGCTGGCTGCACAGCCTCTCGCCACGCGCGCCTGGAAAGGCCCCCAGGGCGACACGTTGGTGGATGCGTTGGAGCGTGGGTACAGGGTGGTTACTTGTCGCGGCAAGCGCCTTGCCGCGGTCGTCGTCTTGTCGTGCCCGGAAGCTTGTCGCTCACCAGGCCTCGAGATGCCTTGGTTGGTCTTCCCGGCAAGCTCCTCTTGCCGGGGCCTTGTTGCCTTGCCGGGACGCGTGGCGCGTCGCGGCAAGTTCCTTGGGATGCCTTGGTTGGCCTTCCCGGCAAGCTCCCGCCGCCGGGGCCTTGTCTCCTTGGCTTGAATACTTTGTTCTTGAATGTCTCCAAAGGAACCACGGAGGATCTCGGCGGTCGCCCGACAAGCCTTGCCGCGGGGTGCTGCAACTGCCCGTGCACAAGTTTGGGATACTAGAGTACCCCTATTCTAGTACACCGACAGGAGCCCCGGGGCCTGGGCCACACACGGTGCCGAGCGCTGTTGGGCCAGGCCCAAAACAGGGCACGGGCACACGCGGTCTGGGTCACGCCGAATCTTGCTCCGCATCCACCGCGCCCTTCCCGAATGGCACGCGTTGATTGCGGCATCGTGGGAGAGATCGTGGGTGGTTTCTTTATTCAGAAGGGCGAAACGTCCGCCCCCTCCCTCTTTATAAGCAGGGGAAGCAGGGGCAGTTTCCCCACTTCGCCGGTTGCTACTCCATGCTCACAAATCTCCGCCGCTCCCCCCTTCTTCCCGAAGCCGAAGGAGAGCAGCGCTCCGCCCCCCATTGCCACCAACATCACCAACGCCGCCAACTTCCTCCACCACCTCCGCCATGGCTCCAAAAGCCGACAAGGGGAAGGGTGTGAAATCGGCCGAGGCGCAGCGGCTCGCGGCGCTGCGGAAGGAGCGGGCCCTCTTCTCCCCTCAGCTCGGTGCGAAGGAGCTGAGGGAGTACTATTACCTCTTCTGGTCGACAGAGACGCGAGCGCATCCGCGCACGAGGGTACTCCCGGCCACCGCTTCGAGATTGGCTCCAAATGGGTACCCCTTTTTCGCGTTGTTCTTCTACTGCGGGCTCTGCCCGCCTTTCTCTGAATTCTTTTGCGACATCATGAACACCTACGGGTTCCGCCTCCTTGACTTCACCCCCAACGCCGTTCTGACCATGGCAGTTTTTGCACATCTGTGCGAAAACTTTGTCAGAGTCCACCCAAACGTAGCCCTTTTCCGCCACTTCTTCATGCCTCGAGTCGAGAGAGGAGAGCCCCTTGCCGGAGGGATCGCCTGGATCTCGAGGGTCGGCAAGAAGGAAGCCTATCTGGAGGGAGAGCTCCGCAGCAAATGGGAGGAGTGGAGAGCTGAGTGGTGCTGGATCGTCGAGGAGGAGCCGCAGCCATTCACTGCCGTGCGCCAAGCCCCAATAGTACGCGGCAATGATTGGAGAAACGTGGCCCCGGAAGATGACAGGCTGAAGATTGCCGTCACCCGCATCCTTCGCCTCAGGCTTGCCGGGCTCACTGTAGGCGCTGTAGGCGCAGATTTCCTTCGCCGCCGTATCGCCCCCCTGCAGGAGAGGGGGAGACCCGCCTGGGAGTTCAAGAACTCGGCGGATATCATGAGGCTGCGCCCGGGCCTCAATTTCAACTTCACGGTCTTGGAATTGGATGCGATGCTTCTGGAGCTGTTCAAGCGCGACCCCCAGCACCCATTTGTGTTGCCGCAGAATGTCGTTCCGCTGTGCAACAATTCTTCACTTGACCGCATCCGCGCGATGATGCCGTTGTGTGACTCTCACGGAATCGCTCCAACTTGGCAAGAACCTGCGGATGACGTCGTGCGGGCGTTCTTCGACGACTTGATAGAAGTGCCGGTCCATGCTGATGAGCAGAAGAGCCTCACCCGCGACACCACTGATGCGGAGATGCAGCGCATCGCCACCAGGCTGGAAGAGGCGGCGGCAGCTGCTGCCGCGGGCGTGTTCGGGTTCACCGTGGAGGAGGCAAAGGCAGTAGAGGCGGCAAGCCTTGCCGAGCGCGAGGAGTTTGCCGGCGAGGAAGATCTTGTCGGCCCTGAAGCTGAGCCGAGCGAGCCCGGCGAGGAAGAACCCGAACCTTCAGACAGCTTGCCGCAGGCGGAGCCCCCGGCTCCGGCAAGGAGGCGTCTTCGCAAGGCTGCGGACGTAGCGGGGCGGCCGACGGGTCAACAGCAGTCGAGCCGCGCGACACACTCTACCGCGGCAATTACCATTGCCGCGGGAGCGCCTCACGCCACTGCGGCAACTGGAGCGAGGTCTTCCCGGTCTGCCACCACTGCTCCTGCCAAGCAGGCGAGGGAGCCTACTCCTCCGCCTCGCCGCACCGGAGGCGAGCCGGACTTCGATCTCTCCGCGCTCAGCTCCGACGATGAAGAAGAAGAGTAAGATCCCCTTGTTGTCCTCGTAGTTCTTCAATTCTTGTTATCTTGTTGGTTTCGTCTTGTATCTGGCTTGCTTCGATCTGAATCCATTCCTTTTCAGGACGCTGGCCCAGAGAGCTGCGAAGAGAGCCAAGGCCCCGTTGATTGTCATCGAAGATGATCTCAGTGTCAGCAGGGGGTGTGTCTGAGACCACCTTGACGGACCCGGCAACTACTCCCCAAAGCAGCCCCCAGCGCAGCCCCCAGCGTAAGTTTATAGTTTACTTCCTGCTGTCAGGTGCGCATGAGTGCTCTTTTCTCTACTGATATCTTGTCTGTTGGATTTGTGTAGGAGCAGAACAGCCTCATCAGGAGTGCCCGGAAGCTGCTCCCGAAGTGCCATCTGCTTCGTCTACGCCGCCAAGGAAGGAGTCCCCGGCAAGGGAGCGCTCTCCGGCAAGGGAGAACTCTCCGGCAAGGGACAATTCTCCTGCAAGGGAAGGCACCAGTGATCCTCCGGCGGTTGAGACCGCAACCGCAGATCCTAGCACGGGTAATCTTCTTGCCTGAAAACTTTCCTTGGGTTCTTCTTCTTCTGATTTCTTTTCTGGATTTTTGCTTGACTTTTCTCCCTTTTTCGTTCCTCAGATCCATCTGTTGCGGAGCCAATGGACACCGAGGACGCCGGCGAGGAGAACGCGTGCGGCAACAACGACGACGCCGCCGCCACTGAAGAAGAGGCCGGTGCTGATGATCCCGCCGGCGAAGAGGCCGCCAAGGCTGCCGCCGCAGAAGCTGGCGAGGAATCCGGCAATCGCACTGACGGCCCCGAGGCCGCAGGAGCGCTAGGCGCTACACCGACCGCCGATCCCTCCGCCGCTGCTACAGAGCCAGGCTCCGAAGAGCCGCAGCCCGGCGCCTACCTGAAGGCCGGCGATGGCATCTTCATAAAGCTCCCCTGGGCGTCGAGCTCCAGGGCGCCGGTCGAAGGAGAAACCTTCGACGAAGAGGTGCTCGCCTCCGCTGGGCTGGCGCTTGTCGACGCGCCAAGCAGCAGCAACGACGGGTCTGAGGAGGAGCGGCTGCTGCGGAAGCTGCGGAAGCTGCTGTCTCTTTACCGCGCCCGCCAAGCCAAACTGGCGTCCCGAGAGGCGCTCGCTGCGAAGGCGGGGGTTGACATTGAGAAGCGCGCGGAGGAGCTCTGGGGCCTCAGGCAGGAAACTCTCCGGTCCTTGGCGGAGGAGCGGGAGCAACTTCTCGAGGAGCGGAAAGCCTTCCTCCTCGAGAAGGCTGAAGCTGAAGAGAAGCAACGGCTTGTCGCCAAAAGGCTATCTGCGCAGGAGGGTGATTTTGCGCAGCGCAAGGTCAATCTTGACAGCCACGAGGAGAAGCTTGCCGCGCGCGAGCAAGCAATAGGCGGGGCGCTCAAGGAAGCAAAGGACGCTGCCGCAGCTGCTGAGGCCGCCAAGAAGGAGCTGGAGATGAAGGTGGCGCAGCTAGAGGCAGATCTCAAGGCGAGCAGCGAGGAGCTTGCTGTGCTTAAGTGCGAGCGCGAGAAGGACGCTGCCGCTCATGGTGAGCTGCAGGGTCTTATCGCTGAGAGGGGCAAGGAGCTCAGCGCCGCCAAGGATTCCAATGCAGACCTGGAGTTGAAGCTGGCCACGTTGACTCAGACGCTGGACGTCACCAGGGAGCGAGAGGTGACCTTGTCGGAGAAGATCAAGGCCGACGAGGCGCTGCTGGCGAACGCTGCTGCCGCCCACGACGCCTTCAGGGAGACAGTGGAGCATTGGACTGAAGGTCTTGTGGATGCTACCGCTACCATCGACGGGTAGTTGGCGCAGCTGGGGATGGAGGATTTTGGGTATCCCTCCGACGAGCATCTCCAACCCAGCGCCAAGCTCAGCCTGTTCTTCAAAGGCGTGGCGACGGCCCTCCAGCGACTCCGGGAGAGGATCCCAAAGCAGCTGGCCGACGAGTCGCGCAGAATCTGCGCAGGAGCTCTCCAGAAGGTGCTGATGAAGGTGGCCTTCCGCAATCCAGGCCTCAACTTCACCAACGTCCTCAAATCCTTGCTGCCGGATGCTGATCGGGATGCGCTCAAGGCCCTTGTCGCACCCATTATGGACAAGGTGAGCGAGATCAAGAGGGTTGAGGGCGACCGCGTAGATTAGGCCGCCCTTCTTTTCTTTTTCTTTGTCGCCGCTGGTCATGTCATGAGAACATTCTGTTAGACTTGCGACAAGTTATCTTGTAATATAACTCTGTTTTGGGTAGAGATTTGCTATGTTATTTCCTTTACTTGATTCCCTGCTTTGTATGTTTTTACCCTATGTTTTTAGGGAACTTGTCGGCGCAGGCACATTTGCCGCGAGCGCTGAGTGCAGGACATCAGCAGCCTGCTGGCGATGCCGCTTCCGACAAGAAACCTTGTCGCAACTAGTCGCAGCTCACTTAAGTTGTTGAGCGGACTCGAAACAAAGTAAGGGCGCAACTAGCTACGAGTTGGTTCCTCCACGCACAGGTTTTCCATACAAAGCACGGTCGTTCAAGGAAGATAACTTTAAAATTTAGAACTGATTGCTCAAACTTTGGCAACTTAGCTTTTCTGTCGTTTGCTTTCCGGTAATGCGAAAACTTGCTTGAACGACGCCTGATCCACACCATTATC
>NC_041389.1:312405041-312532236 GCF_002162155.2 Triticum dicoccoides | reverse complement strand
TCCTTTTTGAGAAGAAGAAAGAAGAGAAAATAAAGATATGGAGCCTTATGGCTCATTATTGCTTACCGAGGGTAGGTGCTGCACAAAGTGTCAGATAACGCATGCAAATATAAAGTAAAAAGCATGAATTTGACAAGATGTGCGGAGCACATGAGCTTTACTTATGCACGGGATCTGCGCCCGGCTTTGTACAAAGGATTACATGCAACATCGGCAAGACTTGTACAAAAGGTGGTTGCCGGAACGGGTTCCGGCAACCGCGCCCTACGGGTAAAACTTACGAAGATGCTCAATGTTCCAGGAGTTGCTCACCGGAGTGCCATCTTCGGTCTCAAGGCGGACAGCGCCAGGCCTAGTGACTCGTTTCACCCGGTATGGGCCTTCCCACTTCGGCGTCAACTTGTTGGAATTCTTGGCGGACTGAACGCGCCGAAGAACAAGGTCGCCTTCCTCGAAACTTCTGGCTTTAACTTTGCGGCTATGGTAGCGGCGCAAAGCTTGCTGGTATCGAGCAGCTCGTACAGCAGCCTGAAGACGGTCCTCCTCAAGGAGCAGCGCGTCATCTTGTCGCAGCTGCTCTTGCTCAAGCTCATCATAAGCGAGCACTCGAGGTGACCCGTATACGTGTTCCGTGGGGAGAACTGCCTCTGCTCCATAGACTAGAGCGAAAGGTGTCTGGCCAGTGGCTCGATTTGGTGTCGTCCTGATCGACCAAAGAACCACCGGCAGCTCCTCAATCCAGTTCTTTCCACACTTGTGCAGCCTGTCGAAAGTTCTGGTCTTGAGCCCGCGTAGCACTTCAGCATTTGCCCTCTCCGCTTGACCGTTGCTTCTCGGATGAGCAACAGAAGCGAAGCAGACCTTGGCGCCAAGATCTTGGACGCACTGCATGAAGGTGCGGCTCATGAATTGTGTGCCGTTGTCGGTGATGATCCTGTTAGGGATCCCGAAACGGCAAACAATCAACCTGAAGAACTTGACTGCTGACTGTGCTGTCACCTTCCTCACTGGTTCCACTTCTGGCCACTTTGTGAACTTGTCGATTGCAACGTACAAGTACTCAAAGCCCCCGACAGCTCGGGGGAAGGGACCGAGGATATCGAGCCCCCAGACCGAAAATGGCCAGGATAAAGGGATCGTCTGGAGAGCTTGAGCTGGCTGGTGTATCTGCTTGGAATGGAACTGGCACGCTTCACACTTGGTTACTTGTGCAGTTGCATCCTGGAGGGCTGTCGGCCAAAAGAAACCTTGCCGGAAAGCTTTGCCAGCAAGTGCTCTTGCGCCAATGTGGTGACCACATATGCCTCCATGTATCTCTGCCAACAGCTTTTGTCCATCCTCCCGGTGAATACACTTCAATTTCACACCGTTGAGTCTTCTTCTGTACAGTGTGTCGTCGACAAACTGGTACATACTTGACTGCCAGGCTACTCTTTCCGCTTCTTCTTGTTCTTCGGGAAGTTCTCCTGTCTGAAGGAAATGGACAATCTGCTGTGCCCATGCTGGAGCTTGCGGCTCGACAACAAGGACTAAAGGCACATCTGCTGCTGCGGGAACATCCGCTTCTACGGCAAGAACTTGTGGCCCTGCCGGAGCTTGATGTTCCCCGGCAAGCTTGCCGGAGCAAAACTTGTCGGGAGCGTCTGCTTCAACGGAACAAACCGTAAGGTTTGCCGGAGCAAACTGCTCCTCAGCACTCTTGGTGTTGATCTTGGGGACCTTCTTGGCGGCGGCTTCGGGGGGCTCTGCCGGAAAGTAGTCACCAGAAATCAACTTCCTCTTCTTGCTCTGTCCTGTTGATGGCGTTACGGATGGTTGAGTTAGCTTGAGCACAAAGATCCCTGGTTCCACAGGTAACTTCAGTGCGGCGCACTTTGACAGGCCATCAGCTATGTCATTCTGAGCTCTTGGAACATGTTCCATCTGCAGGCCGTCAAAGTGCTCTTCTTGCTTTCTCACTTCATCAACATAAGCTTCCATCAACGGACTCTGGTAACTCTTGTTCACTTGGCGGATGACAAGCTGTGAGTCACCCCTGACAATGAGCTTCTTGATCCCAAGGTCTGTTGTGATCCTGAGGCCGGCAAGCAAACCTTCATACTCTGCAGTATTGTCCGTTGCTTGCTCCTTGGGAAAGTGCATCTGGACTACGTACTTGAGATGCTCTCCGGTGGGTGCGACAAGTAGCATGCCAGCACCGGCGCCTTGCAGCGAGAAGGCACCATCAAAGTACATCAGCCACTCTTTGCTTGCTTCCTTGACGGGGATGCTCGTCTCTGGAATTTCTTCATCTGGTGTTGGCGTCCACTCTGCTATGAACTCTGCCAATGCTCTGGTTTGGATGGTTGAAGTGCTCTCAAACTTGAGGCCAAAGCTTGACAGTTCTAGTGCCCACTCGACAATCCTGCCTGTTGCTTCTGGATTTTGCAGTATCCTTTTCAATGGAAAGCGAGTGACAACTGTGATCTCATGTGCTTGGAAGTAATGGCGCAGCTTTCTCGAGGCCATGAAGAGGCCTAAAAGCAATTTCTGCACACCAAAGTACCTTGACCTAGCCCCCTGCAGAAGGGAACTGACAAAGTAAACTGGGCGCTGCACCATTCTCTTCTGCACCTTCTCATGCTCCTGCGCAGATCCAACCTTGTCGGGACCAGAGCTTGCCGGTGAAGTCCCCTGCTTGTCGTTGGATGTGTCTGCCATGGTTGCTGGCTCATCATCCGCCTCTCTCTCCGCTACTAACGCAGCACTAACCACTTGATTGGTTGCCGCTATATATAGCAGCAACTTCTCTTGTGGCTTAGGTGCGACAAGTGTTGGAGTGGAGGACAGGTATCTCTTCAAGTCCTGCAGCGCAGCCTCCTCTTCCGGAGTCCATTTCATTGGACCTGCCTTTTTCAAAATTTTGAAAAATGGCAGGGCGCGCTCAGCAGACCTAGAGATAAACCTGCTGAGAGCAGCTACACAACCGGCAAGTCTTCGTACATCCTTGACGCGCTTTGGTGCTTCAATCTGTTCGATGGCCTTGATCTTGTCGGGATTGGCTTCAATTCCCCGTTGAGACACAAAGAACCCGAGAAGCTTGCCGGAGGGTACTCCAAACACACACTTCTCGGGGTTAAGCTTGAGGTTGATCTTGCGCAGATTTGCAAATGTTTCGTCCAAATCTTGAATCAGGGTCGCCCTGTCCTTGCTCTTGACCACTATGTCATCCATGTAGGCTTCCACATTTCTGTGCATCTGCGGCTCAAAAGCGTGGTGGACTACCCTTGCAAATGTTGAACCAGCATTCTTCAAACCGAAGGCATCCATACGAAATAGTACGTGCCACACAGGGTGATGAATGCGGTCTTCTCCTCATCCTCTTCTGCCATGAAGATCTGATGGTATCCTGAGTATGCATCAAGAAATGAAAGCAAATCACATCCGGCTGTGGAGTCAACAATCTGGTCGATGCGTAGCAAAGGAAATGGGTCTTTGGGACAAGCTTTATTAACATCGGTAAAGTCGATACAAAGCCTCCATTTCCCGTTTGCCTTGCGCACGACTACAGGATTGGCCAACCACGTAGGATGGAGCACCCCTCTGACAAGGCCTGCTGCTTCCAACTTCTTGATTTCTTCTGCGATGAATTCTTGGCGCTCCACTGCCTGTTTCCTGACTTTCTGCTTGACGGGCCGCGCATGAGGACAGACGGCAAGGTGGTGCTCAATTACTTTCCTGGGAACACTGGACGGTTGCCACGCAAACACGTCGACGTTCGCCCGCAGGAAAGCAACGAGCGCGCTTTCCTATTTGGGGTCGAGAGTGGCACTGATGGTGAAGGTACCACCAGTGCCGTCCTCCTTGGCGGACACCTTCTTGGTCTCAGGTGGAGCTGCCATTGCTTTCTTACACTTGCCGGTGGAGCTCGATGGTGCGTCCTCGACGGTAGCGCAACACTCCGAAGAGGTGCGCTTGCCGGAGTGGGCGTCAGAACTCTTGCTGGACTTGGTCTTCTTCTTCCCCCCGGGAGCTTCAGTGGCAAGTGAGTCGCGATCTGTTGCGGCTGCTGCTTCCCGGTAGATCTTGTCGACGCAGATAAGGGCATCCTTCTTGTCGCCAGGGACGGAGATGACACTTATCGGGCCTGGCATCTTCAGTACATTGTATGCATAGTGAGAGGCTGCCATGAACTTGGCGAGTGCTGGACGACCAAGTATTCCATTGTAAGGCAATGGAAAGTCAGCAACGTCAAAAGTGACCCTCTCAGTCTTGAAGTTCAACTCGCTGCCAAATGTCACCGGCAACGTGATTTTTCCCTTCGGCTTGCTCCTTCCCGGATTGATTCCTTGAAATGTGCCGGTCTCTTCGAGCCCGCCATCAGGGATCTGGAGTTTCTGGAGCACCGCGGAGGAGATCAAGTTCAAGCCGGCCCCGCCGTCAACTAGCATCTTAGTGACCTTGAGGTTGCGGATAGTTGGTGAAACCAACATTGGCAAGCACCCGACCGCAGTTATGCGATCAGGGTGGTCCTCAATATCAAAGATGATAGGCGTGCTGGACCATTTCAGAGGCTTGCATGACTCGACGGGTGGTTCTGCCGCATTGACTTCCCGCACCCACTGCTTGAGCTGGCGGTGTGAAGTATGCAGAGAAGCACCACCGTCAATGCACAAGACCTTTGTGGCTTTCTGGAACTCCTGCTCATCGGTCTCATCTTCATCCATATCTTCATCGTCGTCGTCGTCTTCATCCTTGTCGCGGCCGCGGGGAGGTCTGTCTCCTTGTCGCTGCTTGGCTTTGCCGCGGCGTCCTCCTCGGCCGGGACGTTTCCTGTTGGCTCCTCCAGCACCTTCCTAGGCTTTCTCCTTGTCGCGCCGCTCGTATTCAGCCTTTTGCTGCTCAACAAGCTGCTCGACCTTCTTGCAGCTCTGGAGGTCATGGCCCTTGGTGCGGTGGATCTTGCAATACTGCTTGTTGGTGCTGTCCTGCTTGTCGGCGACCGCCACAGCTGCGGCAACCTCCTTGCCGGAGCTACCAGTTTCGGCTTTCTTGCCGGACTGCTCAACAACTTGCACATCTTTTCCTTTCTTCTTCCTATTGTTCCGCCGCTAGTTCTTCCTTGTCGGGGTAGTGTCCTCACTATCAGATCCTTCTGCTCCTGTGTTCTCTCCGGGGAGTTTCCTCCCTTCCTCAGCACGTGCACACTTGTCGGCCAGGGCATATAGCTCACTGACATCTCTGATCTTGCACATCGCCATCTCCTCCTGCATCCTGCGGTTCCGCACGTTCTGATGGAACGCGCTGATTACCGCGGCAGGGTGGACATCTGGGATGTTGTGTTGTACGCGGCTGAATCTTTGAATGTACTTGCGCAGGGGCTCTCCTTCCTTCTGGGCGAGCAGATGAAGGTCGCTCTCTTGGCCATGAGGCTTGTGGCCGCCTGTGAAGGCGCCGACAAACTGATGGCACAGATCAGCCCAGGAGGATATGGAGTTGTCCGGCAAGTGCATGAGCCAGGATCTGACATTGGGCTTGAGTACCAGCGGGAAATAGTTGGCAAGGATCTTGTCGTCCCGTCCTCCGGCAGCATGCACCGCGATGGTGTAGATGCTGAGGAACTCCGAGGGATGCGTCTTGCCGTCGTACTTCTCTGGTACATCTGGCTTGAAGTTCTTCGTGCTGGGCCACTGGACTTGCCGCAGCTCACGAGTGAACGCAGGGCAACCTACCGCATACGGCAAGTCGCCTGGTTCCCCTGGCACATGCATGTCAACAGAGGGCCCAGCGCGCTTGTCGGATTGACGTCGCGCTTCTCTTCGGCGCTCGATGCGAGTACGAGCGTCTTCTTGCTGTCGTTCGTGAAGAACTTGGTGCTGATCGCGATGAGCTCGTGGATCCGATGACGTAGTGGAGTCGCTGTCGAGGTGGATCCGACGAGTCGGCGATCTTGGCCTTCGGGGTGGAGAGTGCATGGTGGTTGCACCCCCATCGGTTTCGTCACCACCGGCTCGTGCCTGGCAGTCCTGCCGCGGCTGTGATGCAGTTGGCTGCCACGGAGTGTCGCCGTTGGCAAAGCCAATGAGACTCTGAATGGTGGCCCTCCATTGGTCGATCTTGTCTTCCGCTGGAGGGTAATCCAGGAGCAACTAAGCTCACGCCAAAGCTTCTGCTGGAGTGGTGGGCGGCAGTGGCGAACGGTGCAAGGAGCGGGATATGCTCGGACTTCTAACTATGTTAGAAGGAGCAGCATCCCGTCCAGGTGACCGTGTCTCGCTCGTGCCAGCACGTTGGCGTGCATGCTGGTCTTGAGCACCCCGAGATCCACCAGCTCGATCTTGTCCCAACGAACGTATGGTACTGCGAATACCATGACGCTGTTGGTCTTGGGCCTCCTGAGATGGGTGCGGGACGTGTACGGACGCCGAGGTCTGTGCAGCCTTGTCCTTGGACCTGGCAGCATCGTGAGCTTCCTCGTCGACGTCCGTTCTTCCGCCGGCGTCTACTCCACCACCCGTTTGCTCCGGCAGTGGTGGAAGTGACGTGGACGGAGCAGCTGCCGCCGAAGTCTTCTTCTTCGGTGGCATGTCGATGAAGAAAATGAAGATCTAGCTCGTGTGAACGCCGGATCAGGTTCACGCAATCTCGACGCCCCCTCCCTGGCGCGCCAAAGATGTCGGGGAAACTGATCCACGAACACCTATGGGGCCGGCGGACCGGGCCCCTTTCGGTTCGGCGGGGGGCGGAGATCACACGAAGAGCGGATCAAGGCGAAGCACATGAGCAGTTTACCCAGCTTCGGAGCTCTCCAGAGAGATAATACTCCTACTGCTGCTTGTCTGATTGTATTGTGTTCTTGCTCGAGAGAGCTAAGTCTTTTTCTGGCTTCCGAATGAGTCGAACCCCCTCTACGTTGCGCATGGGCCTCCTTTTATATGCTCAAGGGGTCACCGACAGGTGGCAACGCAGAGAAGGGTAAAAGCGTAAAAAGGAGTTGCGGTTGGTACACCTACTTGCACAGTGTATCCTACCTAACCCTGACGGCAGGGGACAAAGGCATTGAATGCCCATCTGTGTCGCCCAAACAGTGCAGAAAGGTACCGTCAGGGACGCCACCGTTCGCCACGATGGCGATCTTGTCAGCGTCGCATGCCACCGCGCACCGCTGGCTGCACAGCCTCTCGCCACGCGGGCCTGGAAAGGCCCCCAGGGCGACACGTTGGTGGATGCGCTGGAGCGTGGGTACAGGGTGGTTACTTGTCGCGGCAAGCGCCTTGCCGCGGTCGTCGTCTTGTCGTGCCCGGAAGCTTGTTGCTCACCAGGCCTCGAGATGCCTTGGTTGGTCTTCCCGGCAAGCTCCTCTTGCCGGGGCCTTGTTGCCTTGCTGGGACGCGTGGCGCGTCACGGAAAGTTCCTTGGGATGCCTTGGTTGGCCTTCCCGGCAAGCTCCTCTTGCCGGGGCCTTGTCTCCTTGGCTTGAATACTTTGTTCTTGAATGGCTCCAAAGGAACCACGGAGGATCTCGGCGGTCGCCCGGCAAGCCTTGCTGCGGGGTGCTGCAACTGCCCGTGCACAAGTTCGGGATACTAGAGTACCCCTATTCTAGTACACCGACAGCTTCTTTGGCCTCCTTTTCTTGTTTGGCTTCTTTGGCCTCTTTTATTTTGATTTTGTCACATGGGACAATGCTCTACTAATGAAGATCATCACACTTTTGTTTACTTACAACTCAAAAATCACAACTCGCTACTAGAACAAAATATGACTCTATATGAATGTGCAATGACTCAAGAGTGACATGTATGAAAATTATGAATGGTGGCTTTGCCACAAATACTATGTCAACTACTCGATCATGCAAAGCAATATGAAAATGATGAAGCGTGTCATAATAAACAGAACAATGGAAAGTTGCATGGCAATATATCTCGGAATGGCTATGGAAATGCCATAATAGGTAGGTATGGTGGTTGTTTTGAGGAAGGTATATGGTGGGTGTATGGCACCAGCGAAAGTTGCACGGTACTAGAGAGGCTAGGGTGTATAATCCATGGACTCAATATTCGCCATAAAGAACTTACATACTTATTGCAAAAATCTGTTACTCATCAAAACAAAGTACTACATGCATGCTCCTAGGGGAAGGGCACACAGAGGATGACAATCAATAAATAAATCATGCTCCGACTTCGTTACATAATGGTTCGCCATACGTGCATGCTATGGGAATCACAAACTTTAACACAAGTATTCTTACTAATCCACAATTTCTCACTAGCATGACTCTAATATCACCATCCTCATGTCTCAAAACAATCATAAGGAATTAAACTTCTCTTAGTATTTAATGCACTTTATATTAAACTTTTTATTATATCCCTCTTGGATGCCTATCATATCAGGACTAAATTCATAACCAAAGCAAATTACCATGCTGTTTAGAGAGACTCGCAAAATAATACAAGTTAAGAATGAGAGTTCAACAATTTCTTCAAAATAAAACCACCGCCGTGCTCTAAAAAGATACAAGTGAAGCACTAGAGCAAATTACAAACTACTCCAAAAAATATAAGTGAAGATCAATGAGTAGTTGAATAATTATGTGACTATGTGAAGACTCTCTAAAATTTGAGAATTTCAGATCTTGGGATATTATTCAAACAGCAAGCAAAAGAAAATAAAATGACATTGCAAGGATAGCACATATCATGTGAAGAAGCAAAAACTTAGGCTCAACCAAAACTGACTGATAGTTGTTGAAGAAGAAAGGTGGGATGCCAACCGGGGCATCCCCAAGCTTAGATGCTTGAGACTTCTTGAAATATTAAGTTGGGATGCCTTGGGCATCCCCAAGCTTGAGCTTTCGTGTCTCCTTAATTACTCTCATATCACGGTTTCCCTAAATCTTAAAAACTTCATCCACATAAAACTCAACAAGAACTTGCGAGATAAGTTAGTATAAATCAATGCAATAACCTTATCATTATCTACTGTAGAAAAACTCTAGAATTACAATTTGACATTGCATACTAAATGCCTCTGCATATTTAATACTCCTATCCTCAGATAGAATCATTAAACAATCAAACATATGAAAACAATGCAAACATAACAGAAATCTTTCTAAACAGAACAGTCTGTAAAGAATGCAAGAGCAATCATACTTCCCTAACTCCAAAAATTCTGAAAAATTACCAAACTGTAGAAAATTTTTGTTACTCATTGCGTAAAAAATTCAAGATTTTATCATGTTTTTACTATTCACCAATATTCAAAACAAAACAACAAACTTTCTGTTTTCAAAACAGCAACGTATAGACTTGTAAAATAAGAATGGTAAAGGCTATACTTCACATTTTTATTGAACTAAAAGATAGAAAACATGTCTCTTAATAACAGCAAGCAAATATAAATGAAAGAAAATGATGCTCCAAGCAAAATACATATCATGTGGTGAATAAAAATATAGCCTCAAGTAAATTTACTGATAGACGAAGACGAAAGAGGGGATGCCATTCGGGGCAACCCCAAGCTTAGGCTCTTGGTTGTCCTTGAATATTACCTTGGGGTGCCTTGGGAATCCCCAAGCTTAGGCTCTTACCACTCCTTATTCCGTAGTCCATCACAACTTTACCCAAAACTCGAAAACTTCACAACACAAAACTCAACAGAAAACTCGTAAGCTCCATTAGTATAACAAAGCGAATCACCACTTAGGTTGAAAGTGTGTTATATCGACTAGAGGGGGGTGAATAGGCGATTTTTATGAATTCTTCACTGAGGAATTTGCCGGTGAGGAAATTCCTAAGTGAAGAACTACTTGCAGCGGAATAAGTACTCAGAAGTAAGCATAATAGAATATAGGCATGGTCATCATGATGAAACGAAGACACGCACAGAGTACAGAAAGCGTAAACACAGGATAACACAAGATGAAGACAAACAGACTGAAGAAATTGAACTGAGGAAATTGAGAAAGTCTTCAGTCCAAGTCTTCAAACACAGATATGAACAATCACTCAACACAGTAATGAGGAAATGAAAGAGTTGAGGAAATAGAACTAGTAAGGTTGGTGAAGACAATGATTTGGTAGACCAGTTCCAACTGCTGTCTCAGTTGTACGTCTGGTTGGAGCGGCTGAGTATTTAAACTCGAGGACACACAGTCCCGGACACCCAATCGCTGAGCACGCAGCTCAGGACACCAAGTCCTCACCATATTCTCCTTGAACTAAGGTCACACAGACCTCGTCCAATCACTCGTGGTAAGTCTTCAGGCGACTTCCAAACCTTCACAGACTCGGTCACTCGGCGATCCACAATTCCTCTTGGATGCTCTAGACCATGATGCCTAACCGTCCGGAAGAAGCACAGTCTTCAAAGGTAACAAGCATCAGATCCATGCATGATCAATCTCTTCAGTGATGCTCAATCACTTTGGGTTTGTAGGTGTTTGGGTTTGGGTTTTTCCTCACTCGATGATTTTCGCTCAAAGTCCTCGGAGGATGGGATGCTCTCAAATGACAAGTGTCAGTTTCTCTCGGAGCATCCAACCAGCTAGTGGTTGTAGGGGGCGGTTATTTATAGCCTAGGGAGCATCCCGACATGATAAGACATAAATTCCCTTCAATGATATGACCGTTAGGTGGATAAGATATTTTGGGACAGTTGGCGTGCAGCACAGCAACGGTCGGAAATTTGACTCTCAAATTCCTCAGGGCTATCATGTTCCTCATTGTGTAGGCAATCCGCACTGGCGAATTCCTAACTCCTCAGTCAGAACAAATTCCTCAGCGACCAGAAGAACTTCGTCTCTGTCACTGAAGAAATTGACTGAACTGTATGAGATTTCCAATGGCTTCACTCGAAGGGATTGGTAGGTGTAGGATTTTGAGTTGAGCATCAAATGGAAATTTTTCCTTAGTATTTCCTCGACCCCCTTTAACAGTACGGTGTTTCCTATGACTCAAGGAAGAGAAAAAACAAAAGTATGAAAACAAAAGTCTTCAAGCTTCATATTCCTCGCATGAATATCAAGTCTTCACGGACACACCAATTTCTTCACTTTCAAAGTCTTCATGAAAGTCTTCAGGAATACCAAAATCTTCAGTCAAAGATATTCATTTTTAGGGGTCGACTTTCTCGGTAAATATCAAACTCCTCATAGACTTATAGACCTGTGTACACTCATAAACACATTAGTCCCTTAACCTATAAGTCTTCAATACACCAAAATCACTAAGGGGCACTAGATGCACTTACAATCTCCCCCTTTTTGGTGACTGATGACAATATAGGTTAAGTTTTCAACGGGGATAAACATATGAAGTGTAAGTAAATATATTGAGGAATTTGATTGCAAGATATAGAAGAACTCCCCCTGAAGATGTGCATAGTGAGGAATTTTCTTTTGAAGCAATGCACACTTGAAGAGTTGAATCATCGAGATCTCCCCCTATATCTTGTAATTCATACATGCTTTTGACATATAATATGAAGAATTTGAAATGCATGATGAAATATGGTGCCTGATGAAATTCATCATGCGTGCAATAATATTAATGAGGAACAAGCATGCAAAATAACGCATCAAAAGTATCAGAGCACAGTGCATCAAAAGTATCAGAGCACCATCGGGTTTAAGATTACAACTCGGTCCAATAAAAGTTTCAGAAGAGCGAGAGTTGTAACTTAGCAAAAAAACGCCCATATAATAGACCCGCTTGAAGACTAACTCAAATTTCTCCCCCTTTGGCATCAAATGACCAAAAGGATCGAAACTGAGGACTAACGCCCCTGAAGAATATTAAGTTGATGGAGGAGCGTCAGTGTTGTCGGGGTCGGTTGTCGTAGTAGGGTCTGCCGCAGTGTCGTCCAAGTCTTCATTTTCATCAGTGTCGCGCGATGAAGAATAGGAGCTGGCCACCAAGGAAGGAACCTTGACCTTCTTGAATTTCTTCGGTGGAGGTGCAGACCAGTCAAATTCTTCCTTGAGACCCATTTTCTTTAGATCTTCTACGCTGTAGACATGAGATAGAACAGCCCAGGTACGGTTGAAGGTTTCATGGAGGTAGTAGTGGTTTTTCTTCACTGCATTGTGTGTTGATGTCATGTTGTGAAGAATTGAACCAAACTGACGCTTGACCCATTTATGATTGCGATCAACTTTCTGATGAAGACTGAGGAGTAACTCACGATCAGTCATCACCCTGGGTGCTGCGGCTTCGGGAATTTGCTTGGCAGAGGTGTTGGCGGCAGAGTCATGTGTGGCAGAGTCATCATTGGTGGAGTAGGATGCAGCCTTGCGAAATTGACCATCCAATGGACGAATGCCTTCATCTATCACAGCAGTTGCCTTGCCTTTGTCATCAGCTGAGGAAAATGTCCGTTTGAGGACTTCAATTGGAGGCAAGTAGCTGTCGTGGTTCAGAGTATCAGCCTTGTAATTGAGTGAAGACCTTGTCCTGATGAACCTCATAATCCATGGTGCATAAGGCTTCAGCTCAAATGGTGACATAGCAATATTCACCAGGGTCCTCGTGAAGAAATCATGGAAGTTGACGGGAACGCCATGAATGATATTGAAAAGCATATTCTTCATGATGCCAACGACTTCTTCATCATTTGAGTCATGGCCTTTGATAGGACTCATTGTCTTTGTTAGAATGTGATAGACAGTCCGTGGCACATACAGTAATTCCTTGACGAGGAATTTGGTTCGAGGGGCCTGCCCTGGCTTCAAAGGCTTCATCAGCACTTGCATGTAATGATTTGTAAGCTCAGGTTTCTTGTAGATGCAACGAGCACCTTCAAGGGAAGGACTGAGTGGGAGGGCACGAAGCAATTCAGTTGCTGGTGCCTTGTAGTGAGTATTTTCTGACATCCAGTCCAGCACCCATGAGTTCACATCTTCAGAATTTCCTGTGATGTGCAGCGTCGCATAGAATTGAAGAATGAGTTCTTCATTCCAATCATAGATGTCAGTGCAGAAATTCAGCAATCCAGCATCATGAAGAACACTGAGGACTGGCTCGAAGCCCGGCAGAGATTCCATGTCCACGTGAGGAATGTGTGCATGATCGAAGACTTTGTCTTTGTTGAATAGCACTGAGGAATAGAAATTGGCTTGACTAGCAGTCCAGAAACACCTCTTCCTTATGCGAGCAGAATCATAGGGGTTGTAATCTGTGAAGAACACATGCTCGCTGAAGAAATCTTCAGCCTTGAACTTTTGCTTATTTGAGAATGGATCATTTGTCTTGGGCAGAGGAGTGTCAATGAGTTGCATCACAACCTCAGGAATCGCAATCTCCGGTTCTTCAGGCTGAGGAATTTCTGGTTCCTCTTCAGTGGCAGTCTGCATGTTCAAAGGATCAGCAGCAGCAGTTTCTTCAGCACTAGTGGCTGGAATTTCTTCATGCACAAATGAGGTGGGATGAGTTTCTTCAGAGCCCATCTGAACGGTTGGTGCAGGGGACTAAGGTATTCGTTGTATTGGGGTGAAGAGTGGAGAATTGGGATGCTGACTTTCCCAAAAGTCATCATTCATCACAGGCTTAGTGCATCCAATATCCACGTCTTCATCTTCAATTTATTTAACACCAGCCTCTTCAACTGTGAACTGAGGCATTGGCGAGGAAGCAACAGGCATTGACGGTATCGCATCCACTTCAATTTCTTCATCAATCTGCTCTAATGAAGCAGCAAAATGATTTTCTTCATCAGATCCGCTGGGGATCACATATTCTTCACCAAAAGGAACAAGGTCCTTTTATGGCATGGCGGAAATCGGAACAGCATCAATTGGATTTTCTAATGAGCTGGTCATAGGCTTCATTTTCTTCAGAGCTGAAGAATCTGAAGCAGCTAATGCTTTCCTTTTCTTCACTGCAGCTCACTCTACAGCCTTGGTCTTCCTCACATCTGATGCAGATGGAAGGTAGGAGTTGGTGTAGGCGCAGGAGGAGCTGAGGAATCTATTTGAATTTCCTTAGGCACAACTATTGCAGTTGCCCTGACTTCTTCATTTTCTTCAGGCGCACCACTAGTGGATGTCCTGGCAATTTCTTCAGCGGCTGGAATGGAGTCATCAGCCCTGGAACTAGCATTTTCATCAGCAGCCTGAAAGTCATTAGTGGTGCTGGCATGTTCTTCAGTTTGCTGAGTAGAGCTTCATCTTGAGGAATTTCTTGTTGCGATGGGGCTACAACATTCATGAACTTCTCAGTCAGTTTAACGAACCTGACTTTGGCTCCTTGCCAATCAGCATAATAAGCATTAAAATCATCACTTAGGGCTTTGATTTCAGACTGGATCTTGAGGAGTTCATCAGTTGTTATTTTGACAACGTTTTTCCTCGGAAACTTCTCTTTCCTGAACTGAGCCTTCTTGATTTGCCTAGCCTTCTCAAATTTCCATTTCTCTTCGGTAATGAAATGGGTCAGCGTGTGACTTTGGCCAGGAGTCAAATGAAAATCAGGCATAGGAGTGTTTGGGCCCTTGTGCCAGAGATCAATGTAATCGAGGATCGCCCTTGGATCCAAAAGCAGTGGCACATTTGTGCCTTTGGCTCTAGCGTCCCTTTCTTGTCTGTCTCTGATGATTTCTGCAAGTTCATCATCATCAGCTTCATCGTCAGATCGCACTTGGAAGGCAACATGTTTCTTCTTCAGACTTGGCCGAGGACCTCGACCAGCTGTTGCCTTTGTCTTCAGCAGAGTGGGGCCTGATGAAGAGTTTGGTGCAGCTGAGGAACTCGCTGAGACACCAGAGGAAATAGAGATGCCTGCAGTCCTTTGGCATGTGGCCAGATGTACAGGTGTTGAGGACCTTGCCGGAGCAGCTGAGGACTTTGGGGGAGGAGCTGAGGACTTTGGAGGAGCAGGAGCAGCATGAGGAACTGGCCGTGAGGTCTTTGAAGATTCTGGCCGTGAGGGAATTGCTGAGGAACTTGATCGTGAGGGCACAGTTGGTGAAGCACTTGGTTTGTGAGCGGGCTTCTTTGCCATTGATTTTCTAGGCTTGATAGAGGCCTCAGTGGCAGCAGCAGTAGCAGTAGCAGAGTCTTCATTGAATTTCCTCACTACTTCTTTGGCCTGTCTTGTCAACTTGGCTTGGCGTTTGGCCCATTCTTCAGGGAAATCCTCACCATGCTTGATGCTGGTGGGGTCAGCTTCTTAGCCAGGTGCCAATGGAGCTCTTGGGCATGGAGGATTTAGTGCAAATTTCTTCATATACTTTGGAGTTACATATCTGTACTCCCTCCATTCTCTTGCCCATCTCCTTTCAATCCTTTGTATGCGCACCTTGCGCTGATTTTGGTTTTCCTTTCCGAACTTAGCCTCATCAGGTGTGCAATAGTCAGCATAGATGTCCTCGGGTATTTCAAACGCAGTCATGACCTCAGGCCTCTTTCCTCCTTTCTGTGGCTTCTTACCGTCTGCCATATTCTTCAGTTGAGGAATTTGAACAATGGAATTCTCTGAAGAAGTATGCAACTTTTCTTCGAGGAATGCTGCAAATGAGTTAAGTTGATGAGAACCTAGCGATTCAGCAGCGGACATGAGCACCTGTGAACAGAGTATAGTTGCGAGGAATTTGGAGAGGTCATATGCGTTCTCAGAAAGTTTTTCAAACAGAACAAGTTTGAGGAATTTGACCAGATGAGTCTTGAAGAATTTCACTAAGCGTTCTTTGTCTTAGGTTCCAGAGTTGTATAGATTGAGGATCCACACAATTGAGGAATCTTGAAGAAAAATGATGCTTAGAGAAACGAATCAAGAACAGATGACTAGTGAGGTGTTTTGTGTGTGAGGATTTTAAGAATAAAACACCTTTGAAGATTTTGTAGAGAAAATTTGAATCAAAGAAGGCAGTAAAAGTAACTTTTAATTACCCTTGATGAAGAACACGACGAACTGAGAAGTGTAGATTTGAAGCTCATCAGTTCAGATCTTCCACGCCCTAACTCGGCGGAGGAAGACAGCTACGGCAGCGGCGGAGTGAAGATTTCCGTGGTCGGCGCGAGTACGACGGCGACGAGGTCGAGGCAGTGAAGCTCTTCCTCACCGGCGATGATGGAGTAGCGGCGGTGCTAGGGTTTGAGAAGCTCGAGTGAGAGAGAGAGCGGTCGAGCGGAGTAAAGGAAGTGAGGAAGGGGTGAGGGGGTATTTATAGTCGCAGTGAAAAAATGTTTGCCCGAAGATTTAGGACGAACGTGCCCCTGACCCTTCTCATTCGCTTGACATGTGTCACCCACATACTGAAAAGTGGAGATCGTGTTAGATCGTGGGTTAATAGATAAGTCTCTCGTGGGATACGGGACGGTTTGAGCGGCAAAACCGAAAATTTGGATAAGATAAGTTTTTAAGTTCCGTTCGCAATTTCTTCAGCTGACAAGGACACAGTGAAGATTTTGAACGAGTTTCAAATAGAACGCACATGAAGAATTTGTGAATAGACTGGGTTGAGTATAGCATAGAGGGGAAAGGGTCCGATCACATTCACTTAGCAGAAAATGCAACTTGAAGAAATAGCCATAAGTGAATGCTGTATAGGACATAAACTTATATATATATATATATATAGCCAATGAAGAAAAATGACAGAAACAGTGAAGATTTTGCAAAGTTGAAGAATTTGAAAAACTGAAGAATTTCAAAACTGAGTAATTTCAAAAATGAAGATTTTCAACTTTGGTGGTGGCGTGACCCACCGTATAAGAATGATGATTTCAGACACCGCGTACAATTGTCGTAGGGTTCTGAGAATCAAATTCTTCATTAATTTCTTCATTGATTGAAGAAAAAGGTTTCTTCATGTGTTGCACATCTAAGTCATCAATTTTGCATAAGTGTTAGGATGAGTGTCCTTTTTCAAAAAACATTCGAAGACTCTAAGATATTTAGCTCACACAGCAACTTGCTAAATCTCTTCTCATCCAAGGGCTTTGTGAATATATCGGCTAGCTGTTCTTTAGTCTTCACGTGCTCGATGGAGATGTCGCCCTTCAACACATGATCACAAAGAAAATGATGACGAATCTAAATGTGCTTTGTCTTCGAGTGCTGAACTGGGTTGTGAGAAATCTTGATGGCACTCTCATTGTCACAGAGGAGAGGCACATTCTTCACGTTGACGCCATAGTCCTTGAGCGTTTGCTTCATCCACAGCAATTGAGCACAGCAAGAACCAGCATCAATGTACTCAGCTTCCGCAGT
The DNA here is from genome assembly GCF_002162155.2 of Triticum dicoccoides. Lineage (NCBI taxonomy): Eukaryota > Viridiplantae > Streptophyta > Magnoliopsida > Poales > Poaceae > Triticum > Triticum dicoccoides. The sequence goes on along the minus strand of NC_041389.1, from coordinate 312,515,038 downwards.
GGACAGTGTTACGCAGTTCCGTTTCTTCGAGGACCAACAGACCAAAGATCGTCCGAGGAAATGACAAGAACCAGATGTTGACTTGCGGTCCACACGATCACCAGCATAGTCAGAGTCAGAATATCCAATGAGATCAAAAGTAGAGCCCTTGGGGTACCATAATCCTAGTGTTGGTGTGTGAGCTAGATATCGAAGAATATGCTTCACAGCCTAATGGTGTGATTCCTTTGGTGTAGCTTGAAATCAGGCACACATGCAAACACTAAGCATTATATCTGGCCTAGATGCACATAGGTACAATAAAGAACCAATCATGGAGCGGTATACCTTGTGATCGAAGTCAATAACATTCTCATCAGTGCATACATGGCCATTTGTGGGCATAGGAATTTTGACGCCTTTGCAATCTTGCATGCCGAATTTCCTCAGAACATCCTTGAGGTATTTCTCCTGAGATATGAATATGCCATTGTGCTATTGACGAATTTGAAGACCTAAGAAGAATTTCAACTCTCCCATCATAGACATTTGATATTCTTCACTCATCATATAGGCAAATTCATCACTATAACGTTGGTCAGTACAGCCAAAGATAATATCATCAACGTATATTTGGCACATAAACAGTTCACCATCATAAGATTTAGTAAAGAGAGTAGGGTCGAGTGAACCGGGTGTGAAGCTAGTCTTCACGAAGAATTCCTTCAAAGTATCATACCATGCCCGAGGGGCCTGCTTGAGGCCATAGAGGGCCTTGTTGAGTCTGAAGACTTTGTCAGGATTCTTTGGATCTTCAAAACCTGGGGGTTGAGCAACATATACTTCTTCCTCAAGCTTACCATTGAGGAATGCACTTTTCACATCCATTTGGTATAAAGTGATATTATGATGGTTAGCATAAGCAAGTAATATGCGAATAGCCTCAAGTCTAGCAACAGGTGCAAAAGTTTCATCGAAATCAATTCCTTCAACATGTGTGTAGCCTTGAGGTACAAGTCGTGCCTTATTCCTCACCACAAGGCCATTTTCATCTTGCTTGTTGCGGTAGATCCACTTTCTGCCAATGATATTATGCTTGCGAGGATCTGGACGTTTGACCAGTTCCCAGACATTGTTGAGCTCGAATTGATGTAACTCTTCTTGCATGGCCTGAATCAACTCAGGCTCCAAAAATGCTTCATCTACCTTAGTGGGCTCTGTGATGGAGACAAAAGCATAGTGCCCACAAAAGTTAGATAAATGTGAAGCTTTTGAGCGGGTGAGAGGACCTGGTGCTTCAATGTCATCAATGATCTTTTCAACTTGCACTTCTTTTGCAACGCGAGGATGAGCTGGTTGTCGTCGAGGAACTTGATCAGCATTTTCTTCAGCACCATTTTCTTCAGCATTGTCTTCAGGTGCATTAGCTCGACGATCTTCGCGTTCTGGAATGAATTCTTCAGTAGATTCTTCGGTAGGAATGACATCCTCAGTAGCCTTGAACTTGATAGAATCCTCAGGTGCTGGTTCATCTATCACAGAAGGTAGGTGCTCTCTTTGCGAGCCATTAGTTTCATCAAACCGCACATCTACAGTTTCAGCAACCTTGTGAAGAGCGTTGTTGAAGACTCTGTAGGTGTGCGAGTCCTTTCCGTAACCAAGCATAAAACCTTCATGTGCTTTCGGTGCAAATTTAGCATTGTGATGAGGATCTCTAATCCAACATTTAGCACCGAAGACTTTGAAATAACTCACATTGGGTTTCTTGTCAGTGAGGAGTTCATAGGCAGTCTTCTTGAAGAATTTGTGAAGATATACCCGATTGATGACGTGGCACGCAGTATCATTTGCCTCAATCCAGAAACAACGAGGCGTCTTGTATTCATCAAGCATAGTGCGAGCCATTTCAGCAAGGGTTCTGTTCTTGCGCTCCACGACGCCATTCTGCTGAGGAGTATAAGGAGCAGATAACTCATGAGTAATACCAAGTTCATCAAGATAGCCATCAAGACCGGAATTCTTGAACTCAGTCCCATTGTCAGTTCTGATGTGCTTGATCTTCACACCAAAGTTGGTTGAAGCCCTCGAGGAAAATCGTTTGAAGATTTCCTGCACTTCATGTTTGTAAGTGACAATGTGTACCCATGTGTAACGAGAATAGTCATCAACAATAACAAAGCCATATGGAGATGCATCATTTGAAACAGCATAATAATGATTAGGACCAAAGAGATCCATGTGAAGCAATTCGAATGGACGAGTAGTGGTCATGATAGTCTTTGCTGGATGCTTGGCCCTAGTCATTTTTCCAGCTTCACAGGCTCCACACAAGTGATCCTTGAGGAATTTGACATTCTCAATGCCAATGACATACTTCTTCTTCGCAAGCGTGTGCAAATTCCTCATGCCTGCGTGACCAAGTCGTCGATGCCATACACAGCCTTCTGAAGCCTTTGCCAGTAAGCACACGGCTGGTTGTGGTCCTGTAAAGAAATCAACAATATACAGATCTCCTCTCCTAAAGCCTTCGAAGACTTTGGAATGGTCAGCTTCCATGATCACAACACAATGATATCTTCCAAAGACAACAACCATATCGAGATAACAAAGCATTGAGACAGACATGAGGTTGTATCCTAAGGACTCGACAAGCATGACTTTGTCCATGTGTCGATCCTTTGAGATCACAACCTTACCTAGACCCAATACCTAACTTTTGCCTTTGTCGGCGAAGATGATATGCTTCAGATGTGACGGTGATAAAGGAGCATCTATCAATAGATTCTTGTCACCCGTCATGTGATTTGTACATCCACTATCAAGGACCCACTCGTTTGCTTTGGGCTGATCATCCTGCAGATGAATTAGTGCATCTTACGAACTCATATACTTCATCAGTGAAGAATATGACGTCAAATTCATCAGTTCAATTTCATCAAGCAATAGCACAGATAAGCACTGTGAGGACGTGTGAAATGAAAGTTCATGTCATCATGATTCGCCTGCGTCCTTTCAGGCATTTTTGTCAGGCCCCCAGCAAATTCTTCAAACGTTAAAGCACGTCTAGAGACCTGACCCTACGGAAGAAGTTAGTTCTTTTTCTTCACCACCCACATCTGAAGGGGTGGCAAAGAATTCATCACTCTGCGAGCACCATATGAGAAAGGTGGCATAGAAGCTAGTCCACTTCGTTTCACATAAGAGGGGTTAGGGTAAGCATATGAATAAGCAGAGAAATTCTTCAAGGACTTATGAACATAATGATTTGAAGAATAATGCGCATATTCATAGCCCTTAGCTCTACCCTGCGAAACAGAAGGGTTAGCACGATGATGTTCATATGAGGACTTTGATCCATTTGAGGAATTTGATCCATGTGAAGAATTAGGTCCATATGAAGAATTGGATCTGGGGTTCCTGTTCTTCACAGGTGGTGTCATGAGGACATTCACCTGAAGACTTTCAATATAACTTTTGGGGACCCAGATTTTCTTCATAGGGGAACCGTTCCTGCAGTTAGTCCCGACATATCTAGCAAATACTTCACCATTCTGATTTTTGAATAGTTTATAGTTGGAGTCAAATGACTCATCAGAAGAATGAGGAGATTCACATGTAAAGCCAGATAAGTTAGATGGATCAACTGGAGGTCCCTTTGCAGCAACCCATGAGGTTTTGGGGTACTTCTTAGGCTTCCAATATGTTCCATCAGCATTGAGTTTCCTCTCAAAGGCAATACCCTCTTTCCTAGGGTTCCTGTTGAGGTTCTCAAAGGCACATCACAAAGAGTCTTATGCCCTTTGAGGCTTTTGTACATGCCTGTCATATACAATTCCTTCAGCCCTGCATTGTCAGTGATACTAGCAATGTCCTCAGATGAGGAATTAGTGATAGCAGAGGTAGGTGAAGAATTTGTAACATTTGAAGCATTTGAACATTCAGGTGAAGAATTAGCAGATTCACGTTCAATGCACTTTAAGCATGGAGGAACAAATTCTTCCTGAGTAGCCCTGATTTGTTGAGCAAGTAATGAATCACGCTCCTTATGAAAATCTTCATAACTCACTCTTAGCTTCTCAAGATCTTGCTTTCTTTGAAGAAATTCATAAGAAAGCTTCTCGTGATCAGATAAGAGAGTTTTATGATGACTTTGAAGGTTGTCAAACTTAGACTGAAGTCTCTAGAGATTTTCAGTTAAGTCTTTAGTACGGTCCATTTCATCACCCAACATGTCATCACTTTTGTCTAGCATGTTTTGAAGTTTTTCAATAGCCTTTTGTTGTTTCACAGCAATCTTAGCAAGTTTAGAGTAGCTAGGCTTAAGATTTTCATCAGATTCATCCTCACTAGATTCAGAGGAGGGGTATTTTGTTACCTTGGCACCCTTTGCCATGAAGCAATAGGTGGGAGCGTAGTCATCATTATCTTCGTCAGCCTTGTTGGTGGGGTCAATTTCTTCAGAGTTGAAGATGGACTTGTTGACGAATGCAGTAGCGAGAGCCAGACTCGCCACACCAGACTCGGACTCCTCAGATGCCTCCTCTTCCTCATGTTCCTCAGATTCAGCTTCAGGGTCCATTTCCTTGCCAATGAATGCCCGAGCCTTCTTGGAGCTGCTCTTCTTGTGAGATGAAGACTTCGAGGATTTTGATGATGAAGATTTTGACGGTTTCTTCTTCTTCTTAGCGTCATCACAACTGTAATCCTTGTATTTCTTCTTCTTTAATTCCTTTTCCCACTGAGGACAATCTTGAATATAGTGACCAGGTTTCTTGCATTTGTGGCATAGTCTTCTCTTATAGTCACTTGATGAGGAATCACTGCTCCTTGAGGATTTTCCAAAGCGACCACGTCTTGAGAACTTCTGGAACTTCTTCACGAGCAGTGCTAGCTCCTGGCTCAATTCTTCAGGATCACTAAGGCTACTACCAGAATCTTCACATTCAGATTCAGACACAGCCTTGGCCTTCAGGGCACGTGTTTTGCCATAGCTTGAACCATAGAGATCTCTCTTTTCAGCAAGCTGGAACTCATGAGTATTTAGCCTCTCGAGGATATCAGCGGGATCTAGTGACATGTAATCAGCACGCTCTTGAATCATCAATGCTAGAGTGTCAAATGAAGAATCGAGTGATCTCAGCAATTTCTTCACCACCTCATGGTCAGTGATGTCAGTGGCACCGAGCGCTTGAAGCTCATTTGAGATATTAGTGAGGCGATCGAAGGTTTGCTGAACATTTTCATTGTCGAGTCTTTTGAAGCGGTTGAAGAGATTGCGAAGAACGTCAACACGAGAGTCACGTTGAGTTGAGACTCCTTCGTTTACTTTGGAGAGCCTATCCTAGATAAGCTTAGCAGTTTCCAAAGCACTCACTCTACCATACTGCCCTTTACTCAGATGACCACATATGATATTCTTCGCTTGAGAATCGAGTTGCTTGAATCTCTTCACATCAGCAGCATTCAGGGAAGGTGTGACTGAAGGAACCCCATTTTCCACAACGTACCAGAGATCATTGTCAATTGCTTTAAGATGCATTCGCATCTTATTCTTCTAGTAGGGGTAGTCCGTGCCATCGAAGGTAGGACACCCAGCAGAGACCTTGATCATACCTGCGGTCGACATAACTAGAACTCCAGGTGGTTAAACCAAAATCACACAGAACAAGGGAGTACCTTGCTCTGATACCAATTGAAAGTGCGTTATATCGACTAGAGAGGGGTGAATAGGCAATTTTTATGAATTCTTCACTAAGGAATTTGCCAGTGAGGAAATTCCTAAGCGAAGAACTACTTGCAGCGGAATAAGTACTCAGAAGTAAGCATAACAGAATACAGGCATGGTCATCATGATGAAATGAAGACACGCACAGAGTATAGAAAGCGTAAACATAGGATAACACAATATGAAGACAAACAGACTGAAGAAATTGAACTGAGGAAATTGAGAAAGTCTTCAGTCCAAGTCTTCAAACACAGATATGAACAATCACTCAACACAGTAATGAGGAAATGAAAGAGTTGAGGAAATAGAACCAGTAAGGTTGGTGAAGACAATGATTTGGTAGACCAGTTCCAACTGTTGTCTCACTTGTACGTCTGGTTGGAGCGGCTGAGTATTTAAACTCGAGGACACACAGTCTTGGACACCCAGTCGTTGAGCACACAGCTCAGGACACCAAGTCCTCACCGTATTCTCCTTGAACTAAGGTCACACAGACCTCGTCCAATCACTCGTGGTAAGTCTTCAGGCGACTTCCAAACCTTCACAGACTCGGTCACTCGGCGATCCACAATTCCTATTGGATGCTCTAGACCATGACGCCTAACCGTCTGGAAGAAGCACAGTCTTCAAAGGTAACAAGCGTTGGATCCACGCAGGATCAATCTCTTCAGTGATGCTCAATCACTTTGGGTTTGTAGGTGTTTGGGTTTGGGTTTTTCCTCGATGATTTTCGCTCAAAGTCCTTGGAGGATGGGATGCTCTCAAATGACAAGTGTCAGTTTCTCTCGGAGCAGCCAACCAGCTAGTGGTTGTAGGGGGCGGCTATTTATAGCCTAGGGAGCACCCGACATGATAAGACGTAAATGCCCTTCAATGATATGACCGTTAGGTGGATAAGATATTTTGGGACAGCTCGCGCGCAGCACAGCAACGGTCGGAAATTTGACTCTCAAATTCCTCAGGGCTATCATGTTCCTCACTATGTAGGCAATCCGCACAGGCGAATTCCTAACTCCTCAGTCAGAACAAATTCCTCAGCGACCAGAAGAACTTCGTCTCTGTCACTGAAGAAATTGACTGAACTGTATGAGATTTCCAATGGCTTCACTCGAAGGGATTGGTAGGTGTAGGATTTTGAGTTAAGCATCACATGGAAATTTTTCCTTAGTATTTCCTCGACCCCCTTTAACAGTACGGTGTTTCCTATGACTCAAGAAAGAGAAAAAACAAAACTATGAAAACGAAAGTCTTCAAGGTTCATATTCCTCGCATGAATATCAAGTCTTCATGGACACACCAATTTCGTCACTTTCAAAGTCTTCATGAAAGGCTTCAGGAATACCAAAATCTTCAGTCGAGGATATTCATTTTTAGGGGTCGACTTTCTCGGTAAATATCAAACTCCTCATAGACTTATAGACATGTGTACACTCATAAACACATTAGTCCCTTAACCTATAAGTCTTCAATACACCAAAATCACTAAGGGGCACTAGATGCACTTATATAGGTACTATTGTGAACTCATTATAAATTCATATTGGTGTTGTATCTACTGTAATCCAACTTCTCCATGGTTCATACCCTTTGATACTACTCATAGATTCATCAAAATAAGCAAACAACACATAGAAAACAGAATCTGCTTAAAACAAAACAATCTGTAGTATCCAGAAACTTTCCATACCTCTGTAACTCCAAAAATTCTGAAATATTAGGAAAACATAGTCAATTTGTATATCAATCATGTTTCAAAAATTCAGATCAAAATCACGTTCCAGTGAATTTTCAAAACTCCTGGACTGGGAGCAAAAGTTTCTGTTTTTGCACAGAATCAAGGCAACTATCATCCACACTATCCCAAAGGCTTTACTTGGCACTTTATTGAAACAGAAGCTATAAAACATGATTACTAAAGTAGCATTATCATGTGAACATGCAAAAAAAGTAGGTAGGAACATTGGGTTGTCTCCCAACAAGCGCTTTTCTTTAATGCCTTTTTTGCTAGGCATTTATAATTTTAATGATGCTCACAGGAAAGATAAGAATTGAAGCACAAAGACAGCATCATGAAGCATATGACTAGCACATTTAAGTCTAACCCACTTCCTATGCATAGGGATTTTTTTAGCAAACAACTTATGGGAACAAGAATCAACTAGCATAGGAAGGTAAAACAAGCAAAACTTCAAGATTTTCAACACATAGAGAGGAAACTTGATATTATTGCAATTCCTACAAGCATATATTCCTCCCTCATAATAATTTGCAGTATCATCATGAATGAATCAAACAATATAACCATCACATAAAGCATTATTTTCATGATCCACAAGCATAGAAATTTTATTACTCTCGATATAAGCAAAATTCTTCTCATTCATGGTAGTGGCAGCAAACTCAACAAAATAACTATCATGTGAGGCATAATCCAATTGAAAATTAAAATCATGATGACGATTTTCATGGTTATCATTATTCTTTATAGCATACATGTCATCATAATAATCATCATAGATAGCAACTTTGTTCTCATAATCAATTGGTACCTCTTCCAAAATAGCGGATTCATCACTAAATAAAGTCATGACCTCTACAAATCCACTTTCATCAATATAATCATCATAAATAGTAGGCATGCTTTCATCATAATAAATTTGCTCATCAAAACTTGGGGGACAAAAAATATCATCTTCATCAAACATAGCATCCCCAAGCTTGTGGCTTTGCATATCATTAGCATCATGGATATTCAAGGAATTCATACTAACAACATTGCAATCATGCTCATCATACAAAGATTTTATGCCAAACATTTTATAGACTTCTTCTAACACTAGAGCACAATTTTCCTTTCCATCATTTTCACGAAAGACATTAAAAAGACAAAGCATATGAGGCAACATCAATTCCATTTTTTTGTAGTTTTCTTTTATGAACTAAACTAGTGATAAAACAAGAAACTAAAAGATTCGATTGCAAGATCTAATGATATACCTTCAAGCACTAACCTCCCCAGCAACGGCACCAGAAAATAGCTTGATGTCTACTATGCAACCTTCTTCTTGTAGACTCATGTTGGGCCTCCAAGCGCAGAGTTTTGTAGGACAGTAGCAAATTTCCCTCAAGTGGATGACCTAAGGTTTATCAATCCGTGGGAGGTGTAGGATGAAGATGGTCTCTCTCAAACAACCCTGCAACCAAATAACAAAGAGTCTCTAGTGTCCCCAACACACCCAATACAATGGTAAATCGTATTGGTGCACTAGTTCTGCAAAGAGATGGTGATACAAGTGTAATATGGATGGTAGATATAGGTTTTTGTAATCTGAAAAATATAAAAACAGCAAGGTAACTAGTAACAAAAGTGAGCAAAAACGGTATTGCAATGCTTGGAAACAAGGCCTCGGATTCATAGTTTCACTAGTGAAAGTTCTCTCAACAATGATAACATAATTGGATCATATAACTATCCCTCAATGTGCAACGAAGAATCACTCCAAAGTTCCTATTGCGGAGAACATAAGATGAAATTTCTTGTAGGGTACGAAACCACCTCAAAGTTATTCTTTCCGATCAATCCATTGAGCTATTCCTATAAGTGTCACAAACAGCCCTAGAGTTCGTAGTAAAATAACACCATATGACACACATCAATCAACCCTAATGTCACCTAGATACTCCAATGTCACCACAAGTATCTGTGGGTCAATTATGCGATATGCATCAAACAACTTCAGATTCATAATATTCAAACCAACACAAAGAACTTTAAAGAGTGCCCCAAGATTTCTACCGAAGAAACATGGATGAAAACGTGCGTCAGCTCCTATGCATAGATTACCCCAATGTCACCTCGGGAATCCGCGAGTTGAGTGCCAAAACATACATCAAGTGAATCAATAGAACACCCCATTGTCACCACGGGTATCCCACACAAGACATACATCAAGTGTTCTCAAATCCATTAAAGTATTCAATCCGATAATAGTAAAACAACAAAGGTAAAACTCAATTCATCACAAGAAGATAGAGAGGGAGAAACACCATATGATCCAACTATAGTAGCAAAACTCGCGGTACATCAAGATCGTGCCACAAGAACATGAGAAAGAGAGAGAGAGAGAGAGAGAGAGAGAGAGAGAGAGAGAGAGAGAGAGATCAAACACATAGCTACTGGTACATACCCTCACCCCCGAGAGTGAACTACTCCCTCCTTGTCATGGAGACCGTTAGGATGATGTAGATGGCCATCAGTGATGGTTTCCCTGTCCGGCAGGGTGTCGGAACGGGCTCCCAATTGCTTTTTCATGGCTACAGAGGTTTGCGGCAGCGGAACTCCTGATCTAGTTTTCTTTCTGGGGTGTTCTCTATTAATATGAATTTTTTGGCGTCGGGGACAAGTCAGGGGGGTCCACGAGGCGACGACAAGGCAGGGGGCGCGCCTAGGGGTGGGCGCGCACTCCACCCTTGTGGATGCCTCGTGGCTCTTCTTGTCCATCTCCGATACTCCATGAGCTTCTTCTAGTCCATAAAAAATCGTCGTGAAGTTTCAGCTCGTTGGACTCCGTTTGGTAGTCCTTTTCTGTAAAACTCAAAAACAAGGAAAAAAATAGAAACTAGCACTGGCCTCTAGGTTAATAGGTTAGTCCCAAAAATAATATAAAATAGCATATAAATGCATATAAAACATCCAAAACAGATAATATAATTGTTGGGGAACGTAGCAGAAATTCAAAATTTTCCTACATGTCACCAAGATCTACCTATGGAGAGACTAGCAACGAGGGGAAGGAGAGTGCATCTACATACCCTTGTAGATCGCTAAGCGGAAGCGTTCAAGAGAACGGGGTTGAAGGAGTCGTACTCGTCGTGATCCAAATCACCGGAGATCCTAGTGCCGAACGGACGACACCTCCGCGTTCAACACACGTACAGCCCGGTGACGTCTCCCATGCCTTGATCCAGCAAGGAGAGAGGGAGAGGTTGAGGAAGACTCCATCCAGCAGCACGACGGCGTGGTGGTGGTGGAGGAGCATGGCAATCCTGCAGGGCTTCGCCAAGCACCGCGGGAGAGGAGGAGGACTTGTGAGAGGGGGAGGGATGCGCCAGAACTTTGGTAAAGCTCCCATGCGCCTCCCCACTATATATAGGGGTGGAGGGGGCTGGTTCCTTGCCCTCCAAGTCCATTGGGGCGTTGGCAAAGGTGGGAGGAAAGAAATCCCATCATTTCCTTCCCCACCGATTGTTATCCCCCCTTTTTAGGGATCTTGATCTTATCCCTTCGGGATATGATCTTATTCCTTCTAAGGGGGAATCTTGGTGCGCCTTGACCAGGGGTGTGGGTTCTTGCCCCCCTACCCACGTTCATGTGGGTCCCCCCATGCAGGTGGGCCCCACTCCAGAACCTTCTAGAACCTTCCCGGTACAATACCGAAAATTCCCGAACATTTTCCGGTGGCCAAAATAGGACTTCCCATATATAAATATTTACCTCCGGACCATTCCGGAACTCCTCGTGACGTCCGGGATCTCATCCGGGACTCCGAACAACATTTGGCAACCACATACAAACTTCCTTTATAACCCTAGCGTCATCGAACCTTAAGTGTGTAGACCCTACGGGTTCGGGAACCATGCAGACATGACCGAGACGTTCTACGGTCAATAACCAACAGCGGGATCTGGATGCCCATGTTGGCTCCCACATGTTCCACGATGATCTCATCGGATGAACCACGATGTCAAGGACTCAATCGATCCCGTATACAATTCCCTTTGTCTAACGGTATTGTACTTGCCCGAGATTCGATCGTCGGTATACCCATACCTTGTTCAATCTCGTTACCGGCAAGTCTCTTTACTCGTTCCGTAACACATCATCCCATGATCAACTCTTTGATCACATTGTGCACATTATGATGATGTCCTACCGAGTGGGCCCAGAGATACCTCTCCGTCACACAGAGTGACAAATCCCAGTCTCGATTCGTGCCAACCCAACAAACACTTTCGGAGATACCTGCAGTGCACCTTTAGAGCCACCCAGTTACGTTGTGACGTTTGGTACACCCAAAGCATTCCTACGGTATCCGGGAGTTGCACAATCTCATGGTCTAAGGAAAAGATACTTGACATTAGAAAAGCTTTAGCATACGAACTACACGATCTCTGTGCTAGGCTTAGGATTGGGTCTTGTCCATCACTTCATTCTCCTAATGATGTGATCCCGTTATCAACGACATCCAATGTCCATGGTCAGGAAACCGTAACCATCTATTGATCAACGAGCTAGTCAACTAGAGGCTTACTAGGGACATGGTGTTGTCTATGTACCCACACATGTATCTGAGTTTCCTGTCAATACAATTATAGCATGGATAATAAACGATTATCATGAACAAGGAAATATAATAATAACTAATTTATTATTGCCTCTAGGGCGTATTTCCAACAGTCTCCCACTTGCACTAGAGTCAATAATCTAGTTCACATCGCCATGTGATTAACTCTCACAGGTCACATCGCCATGTGACCAACATCCAAAGAGTTTACTAGTGTCACTAAACTAGTTCACATCACCATGTGATTAAGACTCAATGACTTCTGGGGTTTGATCATGTTTTGCTTGTGAGAGAGGTTTTAGTCAACGGGTCTGCAACATTCAGATTCGTGCGTACTTTGCAAATCTCTAGGTCATATTGTAAATGCTGCTTCCACGCTCCACTTGGAGCTATTCCAAATGGTTGCTCCACTATACGTATCCGGTTTGCTACTCAAAGTCATTCGAATAGGTGTTAAAGCTTGCATCGACGTAACCCTTTACGTCGAACTCTTTATCACCTCCATAATTGAGAAACATATCCTTATTCCTCTAAGGATAATTTTGACCGCTATCTGGTGACCCACTCCTTGATCACCTTTGTACCCTCTTGCCAGATATGTAGCAAGGCACACATCAGGTGCGGTACACAGCATAGCATACTGTAGAGCCTACGTCTAAAGCATAGGGGACGACCTTCGTCCTTTCTCTCTATTCTGCCATGGTCGAGCTTTAAGTCTTAACTTCATACCTCACATCTCAGGCAAGAACTCCTTCTTTGACTGATCCATCTTGAACACCTTCAAGATCACGTCAAGGTATGTTCTCATTTGAAAGTACCATTTAGCATTTTTTGATCTATCCTCATAGATCTTGATGCTCAATGTTCAAGTAGCTTAATCCAGGTTTTCTATTGAAAAACACCTTTCAAATAACCCTATATGCTTTCCAGAAATTCTACATCATTTCTGATCAACAATACGTCAACAACATATACTCATCAGAAATTCTATAGTGCTCCCACTCACTTCTTTGGAAATACAAGTTTCTCATGAACTTTGTATAAACCCAAAATCTTTGATCATCTCATCAAAGCGCACATTCCAACTCCGAGATGCTTACTACAGTCCTTAGAAGGATCGCTGGAGCCAGCATACCTTTTAGCATCCTTAGGATCGACAAAACTTTTCTGATTGTATCACATACAACCTTTCCTTACGAAAACTGGTAAGGAAACTCATCTTGACATCCATCTGCCAGATTTCATAAATGCAGCTAATGCTAACATGATTCCGACGGACTTAAGCATCGCTACAGATGAGAAAATCTCATCGTAGTCAACTCCTTGAACTTGTGAAAAACTCTTCGCCACAAGTCGAGCTTCATAGATGGTGACATTACCGTCCACGTCTGTCTTCTTCTTAAAGATCCATTTATCTCAATGGCTTGCCGATCATCGGGCAAGTCCACCAAAGTCCATGCTTTGTTCTAATACATGGATCCTATCTCGGATTTCATGGCTTCTAACCATTTGTCGGAATTTGGGCCCACCATCACTTCTCCATAGCTCGTAGGTTCATTGTTGTCTAGCAACATGACCTTCAAGACATGATTACTGTACCACTCTAAAGTAGTACGCATCCTTGTCACCCTAGAGGTACGGTAGTGACTTGATCCAAAAACTTCATGATCACTATCATAAGCTTCTACTTCAATTGGTGTAGGCGCCACAGGAACAACTTCCTGTGCCCTGCTACATACTTGTTGAAGTGACGGTTCAATAACCTCATCAAGTCTCCACCATCCTCCCACTCAATTTTCGAGACAAACCTTTCCTCGAGAAAGGACCCGATTCAAGAAACAATCCCTATTGCTTTCGGATCTGAATTAGGAGGTATACCCAACTGTTTTGGGTGTCCTATGAAGATGCATTTTATCCACTTTGGGTTCGAGCTTATCAACCTGAAACTTTTTCACATAAGCGTCGCAGCCCCAAACTTTTAAGAAACGACAACTTAGGTTTCTCCAAACCATAGTTCAAATGGTGTCGTCTCAACAGAATTACGTGGTGCCCTATTTTAAAGTGAATGCGGTTGTCTCTAATGCCTAACCCATGAACGATAGTGGTAATTCGATAAGAGACATCATGGTACGCACCATATCCAATAGGGTGCAACTATGAAGTTCGGACACACCATCACACTATGGTGTTCTAGGCGGTATTAATTGTGAAACAATTTCCACAATGTCTTAATTGCGTGCCAAAGCTCGTAACTCAGATACTCATCTCTATGATCATATCATAGACATTTTATCCTCTTGTCACGATGATCTTCAACTTCACTCTGAAATTACTTGAACCATTCAATAATTCAGACTTGTGTTTCATCAAGTAAATATACTTAGTATCTACTCAAATCATCTGTGAAGTAAGAACATAACGATATCCACTGCGTGCCTTAGCACTTATTGGACTGCACACATCAAAATGTATTACTTCCAACAAGTTGCTATCTTGTTCTATCTTACTGAAAACGAGGCTTTTCAGTCATCTTGCCCATGTGGTATGATTTGCATATCTCAAGTGATTCAAAATCAAGTGAGTCCAAACGATCCATCTGCATGGAGTTTCTTCATGCGTATACACCAATAGACATGGTTCGCATGTCTCAAACTTTTCAAAAACGAGTGAGTCCAAAGATCCATCAACATGGAGCTTCTTCATGCGTTTTACACCAACATGACTTACATGGCAGTGCCACAAGTAAGTGGTACTATCATTACTATCTTATATCTTTTGACATGAAAATGTGTATCACTATGATCGAGATTCAATAAACCATTCCTATTAGGTGCAATACCATTGAAGGTATTATTCAAATAAACAGAGTAACCATTATTCTCCTTAAATGAATAACCGTATTGCGATAGACATAATCCAATCATGTCTATGCTCAACGCAAACACCAAATGACAATTATTCAGGTTTAATACTAATCTTGATGGTAGAGGGAGCGTGCGATGTTTGATCACATCAAAATTGGAAACACTTCCAACACATATCGTCAGCTCTACTTTAGCTAATCTCCGTTTATTCCGTAGCTCTTTTATTTCGAGTTACTAACACTTAGCAACCGAACCGGTATCTTAATACCCTGGTGCTACTAGGAGTACTAGTAAAGTACACCTTAACATAATGTATATCCAATATACTTCTATCGACCTTGCCAGCCTTCTCATCTACCAAGTATCTAGGGTAATGCTGCTCCAGTGGCTGTTCCCCTTATTACAGAAGCACTTAGTCTCGGGTTTGGGTTCAACCTTGGGTTTCTTCACTAGAGCAGCAACTGATTTGCCGTTTCATGAAGTATCCCTTCTTGCCCTTGCCCTTCTTGAAACTAGTGGTTTCACCAACCATCAACAATTGATGCTCCTTCTTGATTTCTACTTTCGCGGTGTCAAACATCGCGAATACCTCAAGGATCATCATATGTATCCCTGATATGTTATAGTTCATCACGAAGCTCTAGCAGCTTGGTGGCAATGACTTTGGAGAAACATCACTATCTCATCTGGAAGATCAACTCCCACTCGATTCAAGTGATTGTTGCACTCAGACAATCTGAGCACAAGCTCATCGATTGAGCTTTCTCCCTTAGTTTGCAGGCTAAGAAAATCGTCGGAGGTCTCATGCCTCTTGACGTGGGCACGAGCCTGAAATCCCAATTTCAGCCCTCGAAACATCTCATATGTTCCGCAACATTTCGAAAACGTCTTTGGTGCCTCTACTCTAAACCATTTAACTGAACTATCACGTAGATATCAAAACGTGCATGTCCGATGTTCGCAACATCCACAGACGATGTTTGGGGTTCTGCACACTGAGCGGTGCATTAAGGACATAAGCTTTCTACTGATCGCATAATCGCTACTATCAACTTTCAACTATATTTTCTCTAGGAACATATCTAAACAGTGGAAGTAAAGCGCGAGCTTACGACATAATTTGCAAAGATCTTTTGACTATGTTCAGGATAATTAAGTTCATCTTATGAACTCCCACTCAGATAGACATCCCTCTAGTCATCTAAGTGATTACATGATCCGAGTCAACTAGGTCGTGTCCGATCATCACGTGAGACGGACTAGCCATCATCGGTGAACATCTTCATGTTGATCGTATCTACTATACGACTCATGCTCGACTTTCGGTCTCTTGTGTTCCGAGGCCATGTTTGTACATGCTAGGCTCGTCAAGTTAACCTAAGTGTTTCGCGTGTGTAAATCTGGCTTACACCAGTTGTATGTGAACATAAGAATCTATCACACCCGATCATCACGTAGTGCTTCGAAACGACGAACTTTCGCAACGGTGCACAGTTAGGGGGAACACTTTCTTGAAATTTTAACGAGGGATCATCTTATTTACTACCGTCATCCTAAGCAAATAAGATGCATAAACATGATAAACATCACATGCAATCAAATAGTGACATGATATGGCCAATATCATTTTGCTCCTTTTGATCTCCATCTTCGGGGCTCCATGATCATCGTCGTCACCGGCATGACACCATGATCTCCATCATCATGATCTCCATCAACGTGTCTCCATGAAGTTGTCTCGCCAACTTATTACTTCTACTACTATGGCTACTGGTTAGCAATAAAGTAAAGTAATTACATGGCGTTGTTCAATGACACGCAGGTCATACAATAAATAAAGACAACTCCTATGGCTCCTGCCAGTTGTCATATTCATCGACATGCAAGTCATGATTCCTATTACAAGAACATGATCAATCTCATACATCACATATCATTCATCACATTCTTCATGGCCATATCACATCACATAGCATACCCTGCAAAAACAAGTTAGACGTCCTCTAATTGTTGTTTGCATGTTTTACATGGCTGCTATGGGTTTCTAGCAAGAACGTTTCTTACCTACGCAAAACCACAACGTGATATGCCAATTGCTATTTACCCTTCATAAGGACCCTTTTCATTGAATCCGTTCCGACTAAAGTGAGAGAGACTGGCACCCGCTAGCCACCTTATGCACCAAGTGCATGTCAGTCGGTGGAACCTGTCTCACGTAAGTGTACGTGTAAGGTCGGTCCGGGCCGCTTCATCCCACAATACCGTCGAAACAAGATTGGACTAGTAATGGTAAGCATATTGAACAAAATCAACGCCCACAACAACTTGTGTTCTACTCGTGCATAGAAACTACGCATAGACCTAGCTCATGATGCCACTGTTGGGGAACGTAGCAGAAATTCAAAATTTTCCTACATGTCACCAAGATCTATCTATGGAGAGACTAGCAACGAGGGGAAGGAGAGTGCATCTACATACCCTTGTAGATCGCTAAGCGGAAGCGTTCAAGAGAACGGGGTTGAAGGAGTCGTACTCGTCGTGATCCAAATCACCGGAGATCCTAGTGCCGAACGGACGGCACCTCCACGTTCAACACACGTACAGCCCAATGACGTCTCCCATGCCTTGATCCAGCAAGGAGAGAGGGAGAGGTTGAGGAAGACTCCATCCAGCAGCAGCACGATGGCGTGGTGGTGGTGGAGGAGCATGGCAATCCTGCAGGGCTTCGCCAAGCACCGCAGGAGAGGAGGAGGACTTGTGAGAGGGGGAGGGCTGCGCCAGAACTTTGGTAAAGCTCCCATGCGCCTCCCCACTATATATAGGGGTGGAGGGGGCTGGTTCCTTGCCCTCCAAGTCCATTGGGGCGTTGGCAAAGGTGGGAGGAAAGAAATCCCATCATTTCCTTCCCCACCGATTGTTATCCCCCCTTTTTAGGGATCTTGATCTTATCCCTTCGGGATATGATCTTATTCCTTCTAAGGGGGAATCTTGGTGCGCCTTGACCAGGGGTGTGGGGCCTTGCCCCCCTACCCACGTTCATGTGGATCCCCCCATGCAGGTGGGCCCCACTCCGGAACCTTCTAGAACCTTCCCGGTACAATACCGAAAATTCCCGAACATTTTCCGGTGGCCAAAATAGGACTTCCCATATATAAATATTTACCTCCGGACCATTCCGGAACTCCTCGTGACGTCCGGGATCTCATCCGGGACTCCGAACAACATTCGGCAACCACATACAAACTTCCTTTATAACCCTAGCGTCATTGAACCTTAAGTGTGTAGACCCTACGAGTTCGGGAACCATGCAGACATGACCGAGACGTTCTACGGTCAATAACCAACAGCGGGATCTGGATACCCATGTTGGCTCCCACATGTTCCACGATGATCTCATTGGATGAACCATGATGTCAAGGACTCAATCGATCCCGTATACAATTCCCTTTGTCTAACGGTATTGTACTTGCCCGAGATTCGATCATTGGTATACTGATACCTTGTTCAATCTCGTTACCGGCAAGTCTCTTTACTCGTTCCGTAACACATCATCCCGCGATCAACTCTTTTATCACATTGTGCACATTATGATGATGTCCTATCGAGTGGGCCCAGAGATACCTCTCCGTCACACGGAGTGACAAATCCCAGTCTCGATTCATGCCAACCCAACAGACACTTTCAGAGATACCTGCAGTGCACCTTTATAGCCACCTAGTTACGTTGTGACGTTTGGTACACCCAAAGCATTCCTACGGTATCCGGGAGTTGCACAATCTCATGGTCCAAGGAAAAGATACTTGACATTAGAAAAGCTTTAGCATACGAACTACACGATCTCTGTGCTAGGCTTAGGCTTGGGTCTTTTCTATCACATCATTCTCCTAATGATGTGATCCCGTTATCAACGACATCCAATGTCCATGGTCAGGAAACCGTAACCATCTATTGATCAACGAGCTAGTCAACTAGAGGCTTACTAGGGACATGGTGTTGTCTATGTACCCACACATGTATATGAGTTTCCTGTCAATACAATTATAGCATGGATAATAAACGATTATCATGAACAAGGAAATATAATAATAACTAATTTATTATTGCCTCTAGGGCATAGCATGGAACAATCAAAAATTATAGATACGTTGGAGACGTATCACACCCTTGGTCCACAGTGGCCACCAACATCTGGACTTTGGAGTGTATGAGGATGCTGCCGAAGCGCACCATAGGAGGGAGTGGCGACGCCGGGATTGGTGAAGCACCCGCACAATGCGTGAAGTTGGGCACAGAGGTTGCCGTCACTGCCAATGAGGTCTCACGTGGGCAGCAGCACGACCTTGACCTCATCGGCACCGTCGTGCCGCCCCCCCCCCAGCCAGAGATGGAGGTCAACAGCAACTCCAGTAATGACTGCGACTCCAACGAAAAACCGATCAGACATCTGTATACCCATTTGTGCGGCAAACATATCATGTGTTTTCTCTGGCTACTCCCCCTCTCTAATTTTTTTGGAATACAAATCGTATGGTTATGTTCTCTCAGTCCATGAAATCAGAGTAATTAAGACCCGTTAGATGCACGTAGTGTATTGATTGTTTTAATGGTATCCATATAGGGTTAGTGATTAATTGTTTGTTCTGTACAAATGTTTTTTGCTAATAATCCAACTAGGGTTAGCGTGCGTCCTAATAATTGATACGTCTCCAACGTATCTATAATTTTTGATTGTCCCATGCTATTATAATATCTGTTTTGGATGTTTTATATGCATTAATGTGTTATTTTATATTATTTTTGGGACTAACCTATTAATCTAGAGCCCAGTGCCAGTTTCTGTTTTTTCCCTATTTTAGAGTTTCGCAGAAAAGGAATACCAAATGGAATAAAACTTTCGCGATGATCTTTCTTGGACCAGAAGCAAACCAGGAGACTTGGAGATGAATCGGAGGAGCCTTGAGGCGGACACGAGGGTGGAGGGCGCGCCCCCTACCTTGTGGGCCCCTCGAGGGTCTTCTGACCTAATTCTTTCGCCCATATATACTCTTATACCCCAAAATCATCAGGGGGAGCCACGAAAACACTTTTCCACCACCGCAACCTTCTGTACCATGAGATCCCATATAGGGACCTTTTTCGGTGTCCTGTCGGAGGGGGATTCGATCATAGAAGGCTTCTACATCAACACCATTACCCTTCCGATGAAGTGTGAGTAGTTTACCACAGACCTACAAGTCCATAGCTAGTAGCTAGATAGATTATTCTCTCTCCTTGATTCTCAATACCATGTTCTCCTTGATGTTCTTTGAGATCTATTCGATGTAATACCCTTTTGTGGTGTGTTTGCCGAGATCCGATGAATTGTGGATTTATGATCAGATTATCATGAATATTATTTGTACCTCCTCTTAATTCTTCTATGCATGATTTGATATCTTTGCAAGTCTCTTCGAATTATCAGTTTAGTTTGCCTACTAGATTGGTTTTTCTTGCAATGAGAGAAGTGCTTAGCTTTGGGTTCAATCTTGCAGTGTCCTTTCCCAGTGACATTAGGGGCAGCAAGGCACGTATTGTATTGTTGCCATCAAGGATAAAAAGATGGGGTTTTCATCATATTGCTTGAGTTAATTCCTCTACATCATGTCATCTTACTTAATGTGTTACTCCGTTCTTCCTGAACTTAATACTGTAGATGCATGTTGGATAGCGGTCGATGTGTGGAGTAATAGTAGTAGATGCAGAATCGTTTCGGTCTACTTGACACAGATGTGATGCGTATGTTCATGATCATTGCCATAGATATCGTCATAATTATGCGCTCTTCTATCCATTGATCGGTAGTAATTTGTTCACCCACTGTATTATTTGCTATCTTGAGAGAAGCCACTAGTGAAACCTATGGCCCCCGGGTCTCTTTTACATCATATTAAATCTCTTTTCCATCATATTAGTTTCCGATCTACTATTTTGCAATCTTTTACTTTCCGGTCTATAAACCAAAAATACCAAAAATATTTACTTTACCGTCTATCTATCTCTATCAGATCTCACTTTTGCAAGTAACCGTGAAGGGATTGACAACCCCTTTATTTTGTTGGGTGCAAGTTTGTTCGATTGTTTGTGCAGGTATTCAGTGACTTGTGCATTGTCTCCTACTGGATTGATACCTTGGTTCTCAAACTGAGGTAAATACTTACTCTATTTTGCTGCATCACCCTTTCCTCTTCAAGGTAAAAACCAACGCAAGCTCAAGAGGTAGCAGGAAGAATTTCTGGCGCCGTTGCTGGGGAGATCTACGCCAAGTCAAGCCATACCAAGTACCCATCATAAAATTTCATCTCTTGCAGTACATTATTCGCCATTCTCCTCTCATTTTCCTCTCCCCAACCTCTAAAACGATTTTCGAAAAGATTCGCCTTTCCTTCGCTCCTCTTCCATTCGTCTTCTTCGCTTGCCTTTGTGTGCTCGTGTGTTGGATTGCTTGCTTTGTCATGATTGCTCAAGATAATACCAAATTGTGTGACTTTTCCAACACCAACAACAATGATTTTATTAGTACTCTGATTGCTCCCGCTACTAATGCGGAATCTTGTGAAAAAAATGTCACTTTGTTGAATCTTGTTATGAAAGATCAATTTTCTGGCCTTCCTAGTGATCATGCCGCATCCCATCTAAACAATTTCGTTGATATGTGTGATATGCAAAAGAAGAAAGATGTGGATAATGGTATTATTAAATTGAAGCTATTTCCGTTTTCACTTTGAGATCGTGCTAAAACTTGGTTTTCATCTTTGCCTAAAAATAGTATAGATTTGTGGAACAAGTGTAAAGATGCTTTCATCTCTAAGTATTTTCCTCCCGCTAAGATCATCTCCCTTAGGAACGATATTATGAATTTTAAGCAACTTGATCATGAGCATGTTGTGCAATCTTGGGAGGATGAAATTGATGATAAGAAATTGCCCTACACATGGTTTGAATTTGTGGACGATTATACAAAAAATTATGCCGGATTGAATTTTGCTTCTAGAAATCTTTTAGATTCAGCTGCGGGAGGCACTTCTATGGAAATCACTATAAGAGAAGCTACTAAACTCCTAGATAATATTATGGCTAATTATTCTCAATGGCACACCGAAAGATCCTGAAAGCACAAGTGCTCCCTAGGTGGTTTTGGTAATTAATGTAAACATATCTCTTGTTGGACTAACACTTTTATCTAGTATATTTTAGGCAAGTTCAACATTGGAGTGGCATGGACTAAAGGATGTGGGAACTCCTTCAAGATGCTAAGGACAAAGGATTGGCTAAAGCTTCAAGCTCAAGACTCTTTATTTTACATTTTAGTGATCCAAGATCACATTGAGTCTATAGGAAAAGCCAATACTATCAAGGAGGGATGAGGTGTTGCTTAATGAGTTTCTTGCTCCACAGTGCTTAGTGATATTCTCCAAAACCCTCAACTACTTTCTCACATCCTCATATGACCTAAACCTAAAGCCAAAATTGGTCACACCGATTCTTTCTATCTGGCGCCACTGAGTTCAGATGTCATAGCCACTGCCACAAACCCTAGGCAAATTGGTCATACCGATAGGGATCTCGGTCTCACCGAGATGGGATTGTAATCTCTCTGTGTATGTCCATCATCAAAATTGGTCTCACCGATTTTGAGCAATCGGTACTACCAAGATTACAATGCAAACTTCCTGGTTGACTCATTACCAAAATCGGTCCCACCGAGTTTGAGTAATCGGTCAAACTGAGTTTGCCTGACCAACTCTCTGGTTAGCTAATTATCAAAATTGGTCCAACCGAGTTTGTGTAATCGGTCTCACCGAGATTACGTTATGCCCTAACCCTAATCATATCGGTCCTACCGAGTTGCATTTCGGTCCCACCGAAAATCCTAACGGTCACTAGGTTTACTAAATCGGTCTGACCGAGTTTGTTGATTCGGTCCCACCGAGATTGGTAAATTGTGTGTAACTATTAGATTTTGTGTGGAGGCTATATATACCCCTCCACCTCCTCTTCATTCGTGGAGAGAGCCATCAGAACAAACCTACACTTCCAACTTACCAGTTCTGAGAGAGAACTACCTACTCATGTGTTGAGGCCGAGATATTCCATTCCTACCATATGAATCTTGATCTCCAGCCTTCCCCAAGTTGCTTTCCACTCAAATCTTCTTTCCACCAGATCCAAATCCTATGAGAGAGAGTTGAGTGTTGGGGAGACTATCATTTGAAGCACAAGAGCAAGGAGTTCATCATCAACGCACCATTTGTTACTTCTTGGAGAGTGGTGTCTCCTAGATTGGCTAGGTGTCACTTGGGAGCCTCCGACAAGATTGTGGAGCTGAACCAAGGAGTTTGTAAGGGCAAGGAGATCGCCTACTTCGTGAAGATCTACCGCTAGTGAGGCAAGTCCTTCATGGGCGATGGCCATGGTGGGATAGACAAGGTTGCTTCTTCGTGGACCCTTCTTGGGTGGAGCCCTCCGTAGACTCGCACAGCCGTTACCCTTCGTGGGTTGAAGTCTCCATCAACGTGGATGTACGATAGCACCACCTATCGGAACCACTCCAACAACATCCGTGTCTCCAATTGCGTTTGAATCCTCCAAAACCATTCCCTTTACATTCTTGCAAGTTGCATGCTTTACTTTCCGTTGCTCATATACTCTTTGCATGCTTGCTTGCTATATGTTGTGAATGTTAAATTTGTGCCTAAACTCCACTTAAACTTAAAAAAGCTAAAAACTGCAACTTTGGTACTTAGTGTCTAATCACCCCCCCCCTCTAGACACCTCTTCTAAGGTCCTACAAGTGGTATCAGAGCATTGGTCTCCATTGCCTTGGTTTAATCACCATTGGAGGAAGATGGATGAGTCTACTTTGGGGAGTCTTAGACATAGAGTGCCTATTCTTGATGGAGAGTACTTTCATGAGTGGAAAAATGAGATGCTTGTAATTTTCAATCAATATAATTTGAACAAGTACATTGCTAGTCCTTGTGCACCTTATGTTGATCCTATGCATCCTACCCTTGATGAGTCTATTGACATGATTAGAAATGTTAGAACTGTTAATCTTATCACTAGAGGCTTGTCTAGAAACTTGGTTGGAAAACTGCCTACTTTTGAGTGTGCCTACACTATATGGAAATTTCTTGAGGAACGATTTCCTGATTATTCTTTGAAAAATCTTGATGAAATTCTTCACAAGTCTATTGCTTTGAGTAAGATGAATACTAGTGATCCTATGTTTGGTGATCGTCTATTTGAACTTACAAACCTTATGCGTGCCAAAGGAAATGTTGGAATTATTAGCGATATCATTTCCGAAGCTACTAGAATTCATAGAGGAGATTATTGTCAAACTCATACTAATGAATCACCCTCTCTAGGATTTGATCCATCACATGACGATGTTGAACATGGATACTATGATGAGGATGATGATAGTGACTTCGATCTTGACGATGCAATGAGACATTTTGGTCTTATGGCAAATCTTCGGGGATATATGGCAGGAGGAAAGGAATGGGTTCTTGATAGTGGATGTACCGATCACATGACCGGAGATAAAGACATGTTTCGCGAGCTTGCTGAAAATGATAGTCCTCGAAAGTATGTCACTTTCGGTGACAACTCAAAGGGTAAGGTGGTTGGCCTCGGTAAGGTGGCCATCTCACATGATAGCTCCATTCAGAATGTTATGCTCGTTGAATCTCTTGGCTACAACTTACTTTCAGTATCTATACTTGCTGATTTCAGTTTCAATGTCCTATTTACTGAAGTAGATTGCCAAGTGTTTCATCGAGACAATCATAAAATGGTCTTTACCGGTATACGTAGAGGTGATCTATACATAGTTGATTTCACTAAAAAGGCTCAACCTAAAAATTGCTTCATTGCTAAATCCTCAAAAGGTTGGTTATGGCATAGACGACTAGGTCACGTTGGCATGAGAAACCTTGACAAGCTTATTAAAGGAAATCATATCCTTGGTGTTAATGATGTCATATTTGATAAGGATAGACTTTGCAGCGCTTGTCAAGCAGGTAAACAGGTTGGAGGAAGGCATCCCGTAAAGAACATCATGACCACAAGGAGGCCACTCGAGCTACTTCACATGGATCTTTTTGGTCCCAACTCTTACAAGAGTCTCGGAGGAAATTCCTTTGGTCTAGTTATAGTTGATTACTTTTCAAGATTTACGTGGGTATTCTTTCTCTACGATAAATCGCAAGTCCAAAAGATCTTCAAAAACTTCGCTAGAAAGGCCCAAAACCAATTTGAAGTGAAGATCAAGAAGGTTCGCAGCGACAACGGAATGGAGTTCAAGAATGCAAATGTGGACACCTTTCTTGACGAAGAAGGGATTTCACACGAGTTCTCGGCTACGTACACACCTCAACAAAATGGAGTTGTTGAGAGGAAGAATCGGACGCTCATCGAAATGGAGAGAATGATGCTTGATGAGTACAAGACACCGAAGCACTTTTGGGCAGAAGCGATTGAGACAGCTTGTCATGCAACAAATCGCTTGTATCTTCACAAGCTACTCGGCAAGACGTCATACGAGCTCCTCACCGGTAACAAACCCCAAGTTGGATACTTTCGAGTATTCGGCTCAAAGTGCTACATTCTTGATAAGCATCGTCGTTCTAAATTTGCTCCTAAGTCTCATGAAGGTTTCCTACAAGGTTATGGCTCAAACTCTCACACTTACCGTGTCTATAACAATTTCACCCGAAAGGTTGAAGAGACGGTAGATGTGAAGTTTGATGAATCTAACGGCTCGCAAGTAGAGCAATTGCCAATTGATGTAGGAGACAAAGATCCTTCGGAAGCAATCCAAGACTTGTCTATTGGCAAGTTCCGTCCAATGGAGGTGAAGGATAGTACCTCGTCCATCCAAGTGGAAGCTTATACTTCACGACAAGGTGAACCAAGAGTTGATACGGAAGCATCCACAAGTGGTACACACCAAGATGAAGAAAACGAGGAAGTGCATCAAGATGAACATCAACAACCTCCTTCTCCACCACGACAAGAGTACGACAACGTCAACAATGAAGAAGGCCAAGAAGAAGAACAAGATGAAGAAGAAGTTCAACCAAGATCCAAGCAAAAGCTTTCACGAGTTCGAGCAAGAATTGCTAAAGACCATCCCGTTGAGCAAATCTACAATGATATTCAAACCGGGAGAATCACTCGCTCTAAAACTCGTTTAGCTAACTTTTGTGAAAACTATTCTTTCATCTCTAGCATTGAACCTATGAAGGTCGAAGAAGCATTGGAAGATCTGGATTGGATAAATGCTATGCATGAAGAGCTACACAACTTTGAGAGGAACCAAGTTTGGACATTGGTTGAGAAGCCCGACAACAACCACAACATCATCGGTACCAAATGGATGTTTCTTAACAAGCAAGATGAAGATGGACAAGTAGTTCGCAACAAAGCACGTCTCGTCGCCCAAGGCTACACACAAGTCGAAGGTATGGACTATGGTGGGACTTATGCTCCTGTTGCTAGACTTGAGTCCATTCGCATCTTACTTGCCTATGCTAATCACCATGATATCACCTTGTACCAAATGGACATTAAAAGTGCTTTTACAAATGGTGAAATAGAGGAGGAAGTTTATGTTAAACAACCTCCCGGATTTATCAATCCTAAGAAACCGAATCATGTTTACAAACTTCGCAAAGCTCTTTATGGTCTTAAACAAGCTCCTAGAGCGTGGTATAAATGCTTGACCAAGTTCCTTATTGAAAAAGGCTTTGAAATTGGGAAAATTGATTCTACTCTTTTTACTAAAAGGGTTAATGGAGAACTCTTTGTATGCCAAATTTATGTTGATGATATTATATTTGGTTCAACTAACCCTCATTTTAGTGAAAAGTTTGGGAAGCTAATGTTAGAGAAATTTGAGATGTCTATGATGAGTGAACTCAAATTCTTTCTTGGGTTGCAAATCAAGCAAACTAAGGAAGGTACTCAAACAAAAGTACACCAAGGACTTATTCAAGAAGTTCAATATGCAAGAATGCAAAGGTATGACTACACCCATGCCTACTAGTGGACATCTTGACTTGACCAAAGATGGTGAACCGGTTGATCAAAAGGTTTATCGCTCTATGATTGGTTCATTGTTATATCTATGTGCTTCACGTCCCGATATTATGCTAAGTGTGTGCATGTGTGCACGATATCAAGCTGCTCCTAAAGAATGTCATCTTAAGGCCGTGAAAAGGATAGTGAGATACTTAATCCATACACCAAATTTTGGCATTTGGTATCCCAAGAGGGCCTCTTTCGATCTTGTTGGCTACTCCGACTCGGACTATGCCGGAGACAAGGTTGATAGAAATTCCACTTCGGGTACTTGTCAATTTCTTGGTAGATCTCTTGTGTCTTGGTCCTCCAAGAAACAAAACTCGGTATCCTTATCCACTGCCAAAGCGGAATACATTGCCACTGGTTCATGTTGTGCTCAATTACTTTGGATGACCCAAACTCTTAAAGATAATGGGATATATGTGAAACATGTTCCATTGCTTTGTGACAATGAAAGTGCTATCAAAATTGGTCATGATCCTGTGCAACATTCTCGAACTAAGCATATTGAAGTTCGTCATCATTTCATTCGAGATCATGTTGCTAAGGGTGACATTGATCTTAAGCATGTTCGCACCGAAAAGCAATTAGCGGATATATTCACTAAACCTCTTGATGAGAAAGTGTTTTGCAGGTTGAGAGGAGAATTGAACATCATTGATGCTTCAAATTTGGAGTAGAAACTCCATTGGATACATGCAAGACATGAGCTTATGACTAATCCTTGATATTTCTCTTATGATGAAAATCTTATATCTTGGACATATTTGCATCTTGCATGTTATCTAACCCATGTAGGTACTTGCTTGAATCAAATTCCATGAGATTGTAACCTACTCATATCTTGAGCAATATCTACATCACCAAGTCTCTATACAAAGGTGGTTGAAGACAAGCAAGCACGAAACCATTCAAACATATCCTTTGACAAATTCTATGTTGAGCTTCATGATTGTCATTCTTGGATACACAAGTGCTCTTCCTTGCAAGAACTAACCCATGTAGGTAGATGGACTCAAATTCCAAGCGGTGCTCCCAACTCTTGATGAGCTACATCAACCTTGAGCAACCCACACAAGTTTAACTACATGATCAACACCACCAACCAAGGTATGTTATTCCATCTTAGAGAAGCTTTACTCCGAGTCATGAGCTAAAGCAACTCGACAAGATGTGAATACATCAAGATGCTTAAACGAAAAATGGTGATCCCGTTTTGAGCTTAAACGATGAGTATGACATATGATCAAGTGATCTCACTTGACTCCTAAGTCAATATACTCTAACATAGGTGACTTTGTCGCCGACCATCTCTAGATGAAGTTCTTTTGTGTTCTTTTCTGTGTTTTTGCATTTGTCTCATGCATATTTGTTTCCCCTTTCAAAAAAAACTTCATCTAGCTTTCTTTCTTTTCTGTTTGTTCAGCATTTTCTGCATCTAATTCATTGCATATCATTTAGTAAATTCCTTGCAAATCTTTGTGAGATCCTACTAGTCTAGTGAGCTGAGGTGACAAGTGTTTTCTCTGTGATGAACTCGGTTCCACCGATTAGTTATTTTTGGTCCAACCGAATTCTTTCGGTACAACCGACGCATACCACTCGGTGCCACCGACTTCACAACAGGAAAAACAGTTTGCCACTTATTCTGTGATTCTTCTGATCCAGCTCCACTCAATGAATCTTGTCCTCTACAAGCATCACATTTTTATCATTTGTATTGTGTTGTGACTCAAGGAACAAACCCATTCGACAGATCCAAAGAAAAAAAACCTTCTTAGAAATTGATGTCAAAGGGGGAGAGAGAGATCACATCAAAGCTTATCATTTAGAGAGAGATCACATAGAAAGTATTTCTCAAGGATCCCAGATGCTTGGTGTTCAAGAGGAGATATGCCACATGTCTTACTGAGGGGAAAGACATGTTCATATGTGCTTATTTGCATTAGTTTGCATTAGCTCTGTTCATTCATATCTTTCAGCTCTGATTTTCTGTTCCCTATCTTCTCCCAGTATCCCATGCTAGATTCAGGGGGAGCAAGACATCTAAGGGAAAGAAATCATTTAAATTCATTGCATATCTTTACTCTTGGGGACATGTCTAATCCAATGTGGTACTTAGTACTCACTCTTTACATGTCATCTCAGTCTTGGTACTCTTGTGGTTTCTTCTGTTTGCTCTGGCTAGTAGATGTACCTGTGTTATCTAACCTTGTTTACGCAGGTTCATTCCATCCTAAGCCAACTCAAGACTACAAGGTAAGTATATGCATCACAATCATGTGTATGAGGAATTCTTGCTGATGTACATACTGTTTGCAAGAAGGACTCATGAGCATGAAGGTATTTTATTTAATATTCTTTGCTTTGATGCATATGGCCAAGATACATGTAACTCGTTGCCTACTCTATCATGGTTATGCTCTCATATGCTTCTATATTCCATATTCACATGTTTGCATACATGTAAGAGGAGCCTATGCTTGTTACATGTCTTTCCAAAGCTTTACTTGCTATTCTTTATGTCCTTATCTAAAGCTTTGATGTATGTTGTCATCAATTACCAAAAAGGGGGAGATTGAAAGCACAAGTGCTCCCTAGGTGGTTTTGGTAATTAATGTCAATATATCTCTTGTTGGACTAACACTTTTATCTAGTATATTTCAGACAAGTTCAACATTGGAGTGGCATGGACTAAAGGATGTGGGAACTCCTTCAAGATGCTAAGGACAAAGGATTGGCTAAAGCTTCAAGCTCAAGACTCTTCATTTTACATTTTAGTGATCCAAGATCACATTGAGTCTATAGGAAAAGCCAATACTATCAAGGAGGGATGAGGTGTTGCTTAATGAGTTTATTGCTCCACAGTGCTTAGCAATATGCTCCAAAACCCTCCACTACTTTCTCACATCCACATATGACCTAAACCTAAAGTCAAACTCAGCCCTACCGATTCTTTCTATCCGACGCCACCGAGTTCAGATGTCATAGCCACTGCCAGAAACCCTAGGCAAATCGGTCTCACCGATAGGGATCTCGGTCTCATCGAGATGGGATTGTAATTTCTTTGTTTCCCTTCGTAACGTTTCGGTCTAACCGAAGTGAGCGATCGGTCCCACCGAGATTACAATGTAAACTCTCTGTTTCCCCTTCGTAACTTTTCGGTCTCAGCGAAAGAGCGAATCGGTCCCACCGAGTTTACCTGACCAACTCTCTGGTTAGCTAATTACCAAATTCAGTCTCACCGAGTTTGTGTAATCGGTCTCACCGAGATTACGTTATGCCCTAACCCTAACCATATCGATCCTACCGAGTTGCATGTCAGTCCCACCGAAAACCCTAACGGTCACTAGGTTTACTAAATCGGTCCGACCACGTTTGATGATTCGGTCCCACCGAGTTTGGTAAATTGTGTGTAACGGTTAGATTTTGTGTGGAGGCTATATATACCCCTCCACCTCCTCTTCATTCGTGGAGAGAGCCATCAGAACAAACCTACACTTCCAACTTACCAGTTCTGAGAGAGAACCACCTACTCATGTGTTGAGGCCAAGATATTCCATTCCTACCATATGAATCTTGATCTCTAGCCTTCCCCAAGTTGTTTTCCAGTCAAATCTTCTTTCCACCAAATCCAAA
Source organism: Triticum dicoccoides (assembly GCF_002162155.2). Classification (NCBI taxonomy): domain Eukaryota; kingdom Viridiplantae; phylum Streptophyta; class Magnoliopsida; order Poales; family Poaceae; genus Triticum; species Triticum dicoccoides. Next base: position 312,484,355 of record NC_041389.1, on the reverse strand, counting down.
TCCTGTGAGAGAGAGTTGAGTGTTGGGGAGACTATCATTTGAAGCACAAGAGCAAGGAGTTCATCATCAACACACCATTTGTTACTTCTTGGAGAGTGGTGTCTCCTAGATTGGCTAGGTGTCACTTGGGAGCCTCCGACAAGATTGTGGAGTTGAACCAAGGAGTTTGTAAGGGCAAGGAGATCGCCTACTTCGTGAAGATCTACCGCTAGTGAGGCAAGTCCTTCGTGCGCGACGGCCATGGTGGGATAGACAAGGTTGCTTCTTTGTGGACCCTTCGTGGGTGGATCCCTCCGTGGACTCGCGCAACCGTTACCCTTCGTGGGTTGAAGTCTCCATCAACATGGATGTACGATAGCACCACCTATCGGAACCACGACAAAAACATTCGTGTCTCCAATTGTGTTTGAATTCTCCAAACCCTTCCCTTTACATTCTTGCAAGTTGCATGCTTTAATTTCCGCTGCCTATATACTCTTTGCATGCTTGCTTGAATTGCGTGAAGATTGCTTGACTTGTTCAAAGATAGCTAAAATCTAGCAAAGTCTAAAATTGGGAAAAGGTTAAGTTTTTAATTGGTCAAGTAGTCTAATCACCCCCCCCTCTAGACATACTTTAAGGTCCTACAACGCCCCGAGCACAACGATCGGGGCTACGGCCGAGGCGGAGCAAGAGGTGGAGGACGATGGGACGACCATGGCCCTCGCCAAGGGTGGCGTGACCGGCCTCGCAAGGATCGCTGGCAGGACCAGCCTCGCGAGGGAGCTTGGGGAGATCAGCCTCGTGAGGATCGCCCACAAGGCAACGCAGGCCTTCCTCCTCTGCCACCACCACCAAGAAGGAATGAAGACCATCATCAGGACGAGGGGGTTGGGGGCTTCCAGGAGCCGCGTGCAATTGCTTGCATCTTGGGCGGCGCTCGGGCCCCAGCCTCTCAGCGTATCTTCAAGAAGTTTGCTCGCTAAGTGAATGCAGTCCTCCCCAAGCTTGAGGCCATGTGCCCTCTCAGGTGGTCTGCGTGCGCCATCACATTCAGCTCAGTGGATTAGCTCAAGTGCGCGGCAACGGCCGGTGTCCTCCCAATGCTCTGTTCTCCAGTCATCAGCAATGTGCAAGTCACCAGGACCCTCATCGATGGCGGAGCAGGAATCAACATTCTGTCCGTCGAGACGTTCAACAATCTCCAAGTGCCATATGATCAGCTTCAGCCAACCAAGCCTTTCTCGGGAGTCACTGATGGTTCCACTGTCCTGATAGGGCAGGTCCGCCTTCCTGTCACCTTTGGACAGCGCAACAACTACCGCACCGAGCTCATTGACTTCGACGTCACTCACATTCGCCTGCCATACAATGCTATCCTCGGGTATCCGGCCCTGGCCAAGTTCATGGCAGTGACTCACCATGGCTACAACGTCCTCAAGATGCCAGGAAGTGGCGGGGTCATCACGGTCCCCTGTGAAGAGAAGGACGCGGTGTGCTCTCTCGAGCGCGCCTTCCAAGCCGCGTCAATCGAGGAACCGGACAACAAGAGTGGAAACCTCCCCGGAGCAGCTCCCAAGAAGAAGAAGACATCACCTGGCTCAAGGCCTCAGGAGGCAGGCACCTCCGGAGGTGCCACATCCGGACATGCGCCCATCCAAGGGGCGCCACCCTCCATCGCATAGGAAGGCGCACCCGACGCCCTCCTCGGGCAGGGCTTGGGGGCTCTCTCCTGGGGAGCCACCAACTTTGCCAAGATCACGAGGGAGGCGTTTGGGCACCACTTGGAGGCGTGCTTCGCGGCACGCTTCCCTCAGGAAGGTGTAAGGAAAGAAGGACCCAACCCTCAGGAGTTCATCACCAAGGCCGCTCAGGAGTTTCAAGAATCGAGAGTCATGCGCGGCAACCGCCGCCTGCCCACCGTAGCTCCCCATCCAGGCGAGGATGGCGGGCTGCGCGTCTGCATCGACTACCCGGAGCTCAATCGAGTCGCTTCTCAGGAGTGCTTCTGGCCTTCGCGCGTGGGGCGTTGTGCGGGTCCACCGCACAGCTACGTCTGCATGCCCTTCGGCTTGCCGAACGAGGCTGCAGCCAACCAGCGCCTGATGAGAAGCATTCTGGAAGCTCAGGTGGCCAAGAATCGTGCATTTCTGGAGGAGATGGAGATGGACCTCAGCGAGCCGCCCGGACCTCCTGAGCCTCCCGATGCTCGGAGTCCCGAGGGCTTGTGAGGATCGGCTTCTTCACCCCGCACCGCCAGCTACTCCGACACTCGTTCTGCAATGGTATCAGATGACTTCTTTCAAGTTTCGTTTCAGCTAGGAGCGCCCCCAGGGCTGCATCATTCCCAGGTCGCATGGGTCCGTCCCTGCGGCATGTATCCGTTTTGCTTATGTCTTCTGCTTACCTTGTTGGGGGCGCCCCTTGGGCTGCATCATCCCCAAGCCGCACGGGGCTGACCCAGTGGCGTTTGCTTTCTCTGCATCTATCTAAGTTGATTTGTTCCTTCATGATTAACCTGCTTGATTGACACCTACCTTTGGAGCCGCTTGCTCTGGCACGGCGCTTGTGCATGGGTCCGTCCCTGCAACACCGACAAATCTGAGTGGTCGAGCTCTGGCCGCGGCAGCCCTGCATAGCGCTACCTCACCAGGCCCTCAGTGCCTCAATCACTCCCTCGGAGCAACCAATGGATGGCTGGCAACCGTAACGGCGGACCTTGTTTTCCCTCATGATTGGTGTGCAGGATCCGCTTAAGGAATAGCGTGGGGGGCATCGTGAGCTCCCTCTCCCTCTATCCCATACGATCCGCTCGCACGTTGAAAGGGGGCGCCTGAGCATCGCGACTCATGGGCTCTTACTGGCTCTCCAGCCCTCACCCCCTGGCCTTGACCCACGGCATCACGACCTGTCATACTAGCGGTGGCTGAGCTCGCTCGAGGGCTGGGACCTGAGGACGTAAAGCATGAAGGAAAGTGCGGGGAAGAGGGGAGAAGCTCACGAGGGCCTGACCCAGCAACACCCCAGCTGCCGGCACGCGGGCCCGGCACCTCGTCGAAGAACTACTCCAAACTTATGAGATAAGTCGCACAAAAGCTAAATCAACTCAACGTCAAACCCTCGCCTAGTGCAGCTCTATCATGGCAACGCTACCTGCCTTTCTCGCCCAGCGGAGCCTGTTTGAGCGCTAAAGGGGACCTCCTGAGCATCGCGACTCAGGGGCTCTTAGTGGACCTTGGGCCGCTCACCTCCTGGCCTTGACCACGGCATCGCGACCTGGCATACCAGCGACGGCTGAAGCCTGCCTGGGGACCGAGACCTGTCAGCGTAGAGCACCAAGCCCTCGTGAGGAAAGAAAGGGGGAGCTAAGCCAGGACAGGACACGCATCTCGCATTGATTCATAATAAGGATATACAATTCGCAAAAGACATGGCAGGCGCCTTACATACCCCCGCGGGGTGCTACTGTGATTCCTCGCAGGGAACAAAAGGTGTTAATCCTAAGGAGCGTTAACTACACGCGCCTCCGCAGGAGACGCCATCATCAACAGTGGGCCATCGAACGCATGCGCCAACCCCATCCAGATCAGTGGCGCCGACGGCCTGATGTAGCTGCCCTGCTCCGAGCGCGACGCGAGATCGGGGCCTCGTAGCTATCGTCGCTCGTCTCCGGAGTCACATGAAACTCGGGGGAGTCGCTGGATTCTCCGTTTCCTCCGCTGCTGCCTGAGGAGCTGCTGGGGAGGCGATTGGCCGGCCTAGCCCTCGCCACGTCGGTACCCCGGCCGCTTTCCTTGGGGCAGCACTCCAGTCGGCGTCCTTCCACGTCGAAGACCTTGAAGAACATCAAGGAGGCGCCATCGTATTCCAGATGAATTACGAGGGCACCCCCTGTCCGGCAGACCCGGGAGATCTCGCCCCAGCCCCGGGTCATGAAGACCTTGCCCGGAGCGACGACCGCAACCTCTGCTCCGGTCGCAAGGGTGCTGCAGTCAGTGTGCTGCAGCCAGAGCTCCAGAGACCCACTCGGCGGCATCTCAAAGGCGAAGGAGGGAGGAAGGCGAATCGAAGAGCGCGGAGGCATAGCGGCGTGAAGCACGAACTCGCGGGAAGAGCCGTCGACGTGGACGCCAGGGGTGACGATGTGCACCGCCGTGACTCGCTGGCGTCGTCGTCGGCGTCGGCGGTGTTGCTCGGCATTTTCTCCTCCAGGGCCCTCGATTCGGGCATACAAGGGCAGCGGAAACCCAGGCGACGGCTACTCGTACTAGGGCCGCGACGTCTTCTGCCATGCGATCGCGCCGCAGCGGCTGGGGACAGGTCGCTTCTTCTGCGGGAGAGGATCGGGACCCTATCGGGGGGCCTTCCCCTTCTCTTCCGCAAAAAACCGGCGGATCGGCGCCATTGGCGAAAGGTGAAGCAAGGGCGAGGAAGAAGAAGAAGGAGAGAAGCGGGAAGAGATGGACTGCTGGGGCTCTCGCCCGTCCGTACTTATAGTCCAGAGGAGGCCAACCGTCGGCCTCCACGATCACAGGTAATCATGACCCATTTCAGCATGCAGGGACTTGTCAAGTCGAGCGGGTGCCGAGGCAGCATGAAGAAGCGGAGACGCCCACATTCAATCAACCGCCACGCGGCGCCCAAGGCCGCAGGCTGATGGGGCACGCGGCGCTCTGCACTTGTCCCTTTGTTTCTCCGCTAAGCCAAGTCCGAGCGCGCCCTGGGCCCGGGGGCTACTGTCGGTGTTCTGGGAGCGGGGGGTCCCCAGACTTGCCTGCCTGCGGCCTGCGGCGTGGCTCAAGTGGTGGCCCAGTACGACCCATCTTCATCAGCGCAAGACTGAAGACCTTCGCGAGGGGCCAAGCCTCACGGGGCAGACGATGCAAGGCTTCCTCAGGAACGGCCTCGCCAGGCAGGCTCGCGAGGAGGCGGAGAGATCAAGGCAGGGTACCTCGCGAGGTGCTCGTGACGCAAGCCATGACGATCGAGACCAGGCGGGCGCCGGCCTGCGCAGTGTCCTTGTTTCCTCTTTGGTGCAAAGGGGGCAAGCAAAGGCGTGGAGTATCGAGTCATCAGGCAAAGGTTGCCATTTCAGTGCAACGAGACCAAGACCAGCGGAGCGGCAGGATGGAGGTCACCGTGGAGCCCAAGACGGCGTCATCTCTAGTGCTTTTGGCAGCCAAAGACCAACTTTAGTTAGGATAAGTTGTACTAGATGTCCCCCTTCAAAATGGCCGTTGTTGGCGCCCTTCCCGCTCAATATTTGGGAAGAGGACCAGGGCCTCTATAAATAGGACGAGCCACCACAGTAGGAAGGGGGGTCCAGAACAGATCGAGTGCTCATTAGAGAGAGAGAGAGAGGCGATCGAACTCATCCAAGCAGTTCATCGCACCAGCTCAAGAACACCTCTCGCAAGGTTGTTCTTCCCCTGTACTATTCATCAGCCCCAGAGGCAATCCACCACACCACACACTGGAGTAGGGTATTACACCACAACGGTGGGCCGAACTAGTATAAATCTTGTGTCCCTCATGTTGTTCATCGTTTTCAGCTTAGATCTCACGAGGCGATCAGACGTAGATCGGTAGGGGAGAGATCTTCGTGCGCACCCCAGAGTTCGAACCTTAAGGGTCTACCGGAACCCAACATCTGACAACCACACTTGTGCTTCAAAGTAGCACCATGATCTTCATGATAGAGAGTCTCCTATTTTGTCACTTTCATATACTAGTGGGAATTTTTCATTATAGAACTTGGCTTGTATATTCCAACGATGGGCTTCCTCAAATCGCCCTAGGTCTTCATGATCAAGCAAGTTGGATGCACACCCACTTAGTTTTCTTTTTGAGCTTTCATACATTTATAGCTCTAATGCATCCGTTGCATGGCAATCCCTACTCACTCACATTGATATCTATTGATGGGCATCTCCATAGCCCGTTGATACGCCTAGTTGATATGAGACTATGTCCCTCTTTTTGTCTTCTCCACAACCACCATATTCTCTTCCACCATAGTGTTATATCCATGGCTCACGCTCATGTATTGCGTTAAAGTTGAAAAAGTTTGAGAACATCAAAAGTATGAAACAATTGCTTGGCTTGTCATCGGGGTTGTGCATGATTTAAATATTTTGTGTGATGAAGATAGAGCATAGCCAGACTATATGATTTTGTAGGGATAGCATTCTTTGGCCATGTTATTTTGAGAAAACATGATTGCTTTATTAGTATGCTTGAAGTATTATTGTTTGTATGTCAATATTAAAGTTTGTTTTGAATCTTATGGATCTGAACATTCATGCCACAATAAAGAGAATTACATGGATAAATATGTTAGGTAGCATTCCACATCAAAAATTCTGTTTTTATCATTTACCTACTCGAAGACATGCAGGAATTAAGCTTGGGGATGCTTGATACGTCTCCAATGTATCTATAATTTTTGATTGTTCCATGCTATTATATTATCTGTTTTGGATGTTTTATATGCATTAATGTGCTATTTTATATTATTTTTGGGACTAACCTATTAACCTAGAGCTCGGTGCCAGTTTTTGTTTTTTGCCTGTTTTAGAGTTTCGCGGAAAAGGAATACCAAACGGAGTCCAAATGGAATAAAGATTTTGAGATGATATTTCTTGTACCAGAAGCAAACGAGGAGACTTGGAGATGAAGTCATAGGAGCCTCGAGGCGGCCACGAGGGTGGAGGGCGCGCCCAGGGGGGTAGGGCGCGCCCCTGCCTTGTGGGCCTCTCGAGGGTCTCCTGACCTAATTCTTTCGCCCACATATACTCTTATACCCCCAAACCATCAGGGGAGCCACGAAAACACTTTTCCACCACCGCAATCTTCTGTATCAAGAGATCTCATATAGGGACCTTTTTCGGCGTCCTGCCAGAGGGGGATTCAATCATGGAGGGCTTCTACATCAACACCATTACCCTTCCGATGAAACATGAGTAGTTTACCACAGACTACGGGTCCATAGCTAGTAGCTAGATGGCTTCTTCTCTCTCTTTAATTCTCAATACCATGATCTCCTTGATGTTCTTGGAGATCTATTCGATGTAATATTCTTTCGTGGTGTGTTTGCCGAGATACAATGAATTGTGGATTTATGACCAGACTATCTATGAATATTATTTGTTTTTTTCTGAATTCTCATATGCATGATTTGATATCTTTGCAAGTCTCTTCGAATTATCGGTTTAGTTTGGCCTACTAGATTGATCTTTCTTGCAATGGGAGAAGTGCATAGCTTTGGGTTCAATCTTGCGGTGTCCTTTCCCAGTGACAGTAGGGGCAGCAAGGCACGTATTGTATTGCAGCCATCGAGGATAAAAAGATGGGGTTTTCATCATATTGTTTGAGTTAATTCCTCTACGTCATGTCATCTTACTTAATGTGTTACTCCGTTCTTCATGAACTTAATACTCTAGATGCATGCTGGATAGTGGTCGATGTGCGGAGTAATAGTAGTAGATGCAGAATCGTTTCGGTCTACTTGACACGGACATGATGCCTATGTTCATGATCATTGCCTTAGATATCATCATAACTATGCGCTTTTCGATCCATTGCTCGACAGTAATTTGTTCACCCGCCGTAATATTTGCTATCTTGAGAGAAGCCACTAGTGAAACCTATGGCCCCCGGGTCTCTTTTTCCATCATATTAAATCTCTTTTCCATCATATTAAATCTCTTTTCCATCATATTAAATCTCTTTTCCATCATATTAGTTTCCGATCTACTATTTTGCAATCTTTTACTTTCCGATCTATAAACCAAAAATACCAAAAGTATTTACTTTACTGTTTATCTATCTCTATCAGATCTCACTTTTGCAAGTAACCGTAAAGGGATTGACAACCCCTTTATCGTGTTGGGTGCAAGTTTGTTTGATTGTTTGTGCAGGTATTTGGTGACTTGTGTGTTGTCTCCTACTGGATTGATACCTTGGGTCTCAAACTGAGGGAAATACTTACTCTACTTTGCTGCGTCACCCTTTCCTCTTCAAGGGAAAAACCAACGCAAGCTCAAGAGGTAGCAATAATTTGTGGCCAGATCTTGAGAATTGATTTTGAATGTCCTACATATATGTTTGTGCCTTTTTCTCAGATCTTGAGAATTGATTTTGAATGTCCTACATGTATGTTTCTTCCATTTTTTCTTTCTGATTGGTATGTACACAAATGAGGCTACGGCCAGCGCCACCACCGGTTATAGATCTTGGACCCGATAGCGTGGACAGAAGCGGCCACACCCCCTGGACCTAAGGAACCAGTAGAATCTCCGGCGGACCGCATCAACAATCTCTCGGACGCCATCCATGGGGAGATCACCTCCCTTCTCCCCACCAAGGATGGCTGCCGCACACAAGTCCTCGCATCTCGGTGGCGCACTCAGTGGCGCGCCGCGCCTCTTAATATCAACTATCGTCAGCTATCTGTCGATGATGATTTTGAACTCCCCGGAGCCATCATCTCCTCCCACCAGGGTTCCATTCAACGCATCTGCGTCCCGGCATGCTACCTGCTAGACATACCCTGCATGGTAGCCACTTGGCTGACATCCTGTGAATTCGATAAACTCCAGCAACTTGAGTTCTACCTTTACTACATCGATACATTACCACCAAGAGCTGCATCTGTGCCCTCACCACAGATGCCCATCTCATGGTTTTCCTCTTCTCTCCACAATGCCACCTTGAACTAGTGCCATCTAGCAGACAATCTGGTACAAGTGCTTCGACTCACACTGCTGAAAAAACTTGTGCTTGTGTTGGTTGATCTGCCGGTGGCCTCACTGCACAACATCATCCACTCCAGCTGCCCTGCACTGGAGCGTTTGGTGCTTGTTTTTGTAAAAAGGAATCCATATCCCTTGTCTCAAAATAAAGTCGTCTCACCTTGTAAGCATTGGAATTAATTTTGAAGGACGGGAGTTCATCATCGAAGATGCCCCTTCACTTCAAAGGTTGCTCCTTGATTGTTGTTATAAACCTTCGCAAATAACTGTGGTCTCTACGCCTAAACTGGAGACCTTGGGTGCAATTCGTGATTCGTTTAAATGGTTCGAGATGGTGTTTGCCTCCACACCTATTGTGGTACTGTATATTATTCATGTACACTTTTGTAATTTGCATTTTTCATTTGTTCACATAAGTTAAGTATCATCTTGGAGTACACTTCTAGTGCTAATATTATGTTCTATACTCAGTGAAGAACTTGTCCATCCTACCAGTGGTGGTGGACTCTGTCAAGACCTTATATATCAGTATGTGGTGTTTTGATCTCAACACCATTATTGCCTTGTTGCAATGCTTTTCATGTCTGGAGAATTTGTATATAAAGGTGATGATTTCACACACATTGAAAGCCCATATATAGTGTACTATAATTAATCGTTCAGCTATCGCTCTTTCAACGTAATCTTTTTTAGACATTAACTGTTTTCAATCTTCATCTCTATTTAGGCACTAACACATGGAGAAAAAGGTATAACCAATCGATGGTGCAAGAAGCACCGGGATTTTCTCAGATCTCATGACATTCGTTTGAAGAAAGTAATGCTGGAAGGATATGCATCCAACAATCCAAACACTAGCTTTGTCACATTCCTCATGTTGAATGCAAGGGCACTATTGTCCGTGAGGATTAAGTTTTTCGACAAGAAATTTCTCACGACGGCAAGTGTTGAACAACATAGAAAGAAGTTCTACGTGGACCTAAGGGCTTCTGATCGTGCTCGGCTTCTATTTACAACACCTTGTCATCATCATGGAGCACTAGAATTTTTGTACTAGGATCTTGATTTTATGGATCAGACCGATCCATTTGACTGTGACTGCCGAAAACTTTGGTTGAGTTAGATGTCATTGTCCTGTTCAATCTGGATTTTTTTAACCTGATGAGCAATTAATTCTCGTGCTTTTGTACTATTTGTAAGTTGGAGTTAGATATTGTTGCCCTTTTCAACTCAGCTTTGACCCATATCTTCTTTCATACTGGGCCAATGGCTTGCCATTTCTTTAATTAAGACATAAATATTATAAGCATTCACAACAAAGGGAAAGAACATCACTCTCGCTAGATCCTTGAGATCTTTGTTTATTATAGAACCCGCAAGTTCTTAGCGCCCTCCAGCACCCACAAACTTATTTTTCAGCTAGCACACCAAATGGGTTGTAATTCTTAATAAGAAAAGTTGCATGGTAGTGACATATTTGAATTTGTCATTTGGGACCCATGAGGAAAAAACCTATCCAGGATGGTGTCAACTCCACAATAAACAATGAGAAACCTAGTTTTAAAATTACTGTAAATCCAAAACTTGCCTCAGAATCATGAAACTTGGCATGGTGTTATGACATGGCACCAACATGCTGTGGTAAAAAATTAGTCCAATTTGGGACAAGTTTTGGTATAAACTTCTTACAAACCGGAGCTTCTCTCAAAAAGGCTCATGGTTCCGAGAGGGAACTTGTCACCTATGTGTGCGAAACGACATATGATGTCTCTTCCCGCATTGATTTATTTTACAGAGGCAACATGCAACTATAGGAGCGTCTTCCTAAAAATATGAAAGTATTCAGGGTTCATTTTGCCTTTTTATATATTATTTGAGTTTTCTAGGCATTTTGGAACATACTTTGGTGTGTGCAAAGGTCATAGCCACCTATGTAATTGGATGTTCAGTCTGTTTATGGAATCAAGTCCTTATAAGTTATAAGTACATATGTTGTTGGTCTGTGTGCAATGACATCGCACACCGACCATACTAGGGAGCCTGTCATTGATGATTTCATCAATCACTGACAATTGTATACCAGCAAGCGTTTGCCCACAACACACATGGCTTATTAGCAGCAATCGTCTGTGTTATTATCGGCCTTCGCACACATTTCTGATTATAGACCTGTTTGCCGCGTATCACATACATCTTGTTAAATTGAACCGTTTCTATTCTCTTGGCTCAATGCAAAATAGTTTATCCGAGTGAACGTATGCCGTATATAACACACACCTTGATCTGGCTGAATGTTTCTTTTGTGTTGCCTAATCACAAACAATTCATCCGAGTGAACTGTATGTCGTATATCGCACACGACTTCATCTGGCTGCCCGTTTCTGTTGTTCTGCCTCATCGCAAATAGTTCTTTGAACTGAACTATATGCCCTGCATCGCACATGCAACTAAAATCTGAACTGTGTTTGACGTATCCGCCATCGCAAACGTTTTGCACTTTTTTGACATTTTTACATCACTGTTTGCGATTAATGCATCACACACAGTTTCGTCGAAGGGCCTTAGATTGTAGTGTCGCGTTAGCAGCATCCTGCAGTAGTGTGTGTGAGAGACACGTAGAAGAGACCGCAGAGCATCTATTCTTTCATTGTCAGTTCAGTCAAGCTTGCTGGCTAACTCTGGGAGTGCGTTGTCTCACACATCAAGGCATGCTGCAGCTAGTTGAACAAGGGAAAAATCAGTGGAGAGATAAAATGTTCATGGACATCTTCTTGGTGGTTGCCTGGAGTCATTGGAAAGAACGCAATAATAATTACTTCCGTGGCATACATCCATCCTTCTCCTCCTTGAAGGACAAGTTCATACAAGACTTCTCTAACCTTAGGTATAAAGTCCCTGAGAATAAAAGAATCTTCATTTATGAGTTTGTTGATAGCCTAATTTAAGTTTCTCATAGTTCAGCCCCCCCCCCCCCACACACACCCAAAGTGGTGTTGGGTCCGTTGTAAGTATGTAAACAATTGTTGTTTTCTTGATATATATGTAGTAGGAGCATCTCCTACTATTCCAAGGCTAATTTTTTTGACAACTCAACTCCTAAGGCTTATAATTATTCTCTAGACCCCTCTGCATCGAATCAATAATTTTGGTTAAATACTACCCTTGAAGACTGTTGCGATCCCTTATATTTGTGTGTCATCACTCTACACCAAGAATAAACTTCACTTGTCTCCCCAACAGAGCTAACGAGGGTGTCAACCTTGCCATTCTTGCTATTGGCACAAGACAATTTTAAAAATAATGTAGTAGATGATATTTTTATATTTTTGGAATAAAATAATACTAAAAATAAAAATGCGGGTAAAAGTTGTTGGAAGGTGATTCTTATGGTAAAAAATGGATCGGGGTTCATAGGTTCACCAAGTGCATCTCTCCAATAAATAAATGTGTGTGGCAAGTAACATAATCATGTGAAAAGGCACATAATGAAATATTTCATGCTCCTGTCGTACAAATGTGTTGATTCTACATATGCAATACATCCATAATTTTGTTAGACTGAGATACCCTCTGCATCTTATAGCTAAATAGCACGTCCATAAATCAAGATCCATCTGCATCATTTGTTCTTTAAGTGTGAACATAGGTAATTGCTTTGAGCAAGATGGCATACTATTCTTTATGGGATTCCAATGAACCATGTAATAAACTTAAGGGCCCTTAGTGGCAACAAATCTATGCAAGACTGTTCCATTTTATGTCACTGATACACCTTCAATGTATCTATAATTTTTGATTGTTTCATGCTATTATATTGTCAATATTGGATACTTTATATGCATTTTAATGTTAGTTTATATGATTTTTGGGGACTAACCTATTAACCCAGTTCCTAATGCTAGTTGTTGTTTTCTGGTTGGTTTTGGTTTTTCTAGAAAATCAGTACCAAACGGAGTCCAAACGCTACAAAACTTTTTAATGATTTTTCTGGACAAAAAAGACCCTAGAAGCCTCGGGAGGAGACCAGGTGGCAAACGAGGAGATGGCAAGGCAACAGGGCACGCCCTGTTACCTTGTGGGCCCCACATGGCTCTGTCTGACCTAATTCCACTTCTATAATTCTTAAATGGGACATATAAAACCAGCTAAGCTACCCGCCATTCTAGCGAGAGATTTTCACCGTGCAGGCCGTTCGATCTGGTTACCGTCGTACATTTTTTGCTGCTGACAATCGCTGGACCGTCAATTCTATTTCACCTTTGTTCTGGTTTTAAGGGTGGATGACTGATAGGCCTTGTTAGATGTGGGTCCAAAGAATGACGTGAGTTGGCTCTTGTTTTGGGTATCTGAAGTAGGGGATGTGCCATCTGTGCGGTGAAAACCTAATCACCTATCCCTGCCCGTCCTCGAGCCCCATGTCCCCTTCCCTTCCCTTCCGTGTGCACCGCCGCCTCTCCTCGCCCCCTCCCATGCTCTCCAGTCTCCACCACCACGCCGCCCCTTGCTTCGCTTCTATCCTCCTCTCGATCCGGCGCCCATGCACGCAGTGGTTACGGATGGGAGAGCATGGGAGGGCAGGGCCACACAGCGTGGGTGTGTAGGAGCAGGAAGAGGTGAGGAGGATGACAGCGTGGGGAAAAGGAAGCCAGATCGAAGTTCTCGGCAGCGCTCGCGTCGCCCTGCAGTCGAGGGACGTCGCAAACAAGCGAGGAGGAGGACAACGCCTGGATTCAGCCCCGGCCCGGGCCCGGGCCTCGTGGATCTGGCGATGGTATCGTGAGAGGCTTGGGCCTCCTTCCCGGACAAGGCGGTGCTGCTCGTGCTAGGCGACGGTTCAAGGTGAGGCCCCTCCTCTAGCCACATCCAGTTTCTCCCGTGAGTTTGTGCTAAAAGTATGAGTTCTTGTTAGGGTAGGGTAGCAGTACTCTCTTGGTTGTAGCTGGGCCTTCAACCGGCCAGACATGGAGCTCCAGCATGCACGTGTGCCTACCCTCCTTGCCCATGAGTACCTGCAACAACAGCAGATACCGGTCAGATAAATACTACACAAATCATGTGCATGGTATGTTCCCAATCTTGATTTACAGACCGTGTGCTGTAGTTAGTTCAGGTGATTATCAATTGATCTGAAACCAACCTCAGTACATGCATATCTCTGACTTGAGAAGAATGCACACAACAACTTAAGCACCATTGATGAGAACATAATACTATTTCGATGATTGTCTTGTTCGTGTGCTTGTCTGAATAAAGCGCATATGTTAGAGAGGAATTGAAAACATTTTACTTTGAAATCAGAGAGCAGGCTGCCGTTGGTTAATTCCATTAATAGTAGCTGTCATAGGTAACAGAAATAGAATCCAGAAAAAAACATACCAACCTGCTTGTGTTCCTGAGAGAGTGTATTTTCTCCATACCTCACTATTCTTGATACATATGGTCATCTTTGTTATGGACAACACACTTGACAACCTCTCTTTATGGCACAAAACTGAAACTGTGCCATGAATATATTTTCCTTGCATGCTTGTCTAAATAAAGTGTCAATACACATGTCATAGTCGCATAGATATACAAATCCCTTATTCCTGTGAGCGAAACTGAAGCTTGCTACCTGTGTAAGACCAGTCATAAACATTTCTGTGATTGTAGCTGATTCCCGTCAGTGAAACTTTGCCATGACCATTGTTTATTCAGTGAAATAGCTGATTCCAATCATCCATCAACTAGATTTGTGATAATCACAACAACAAGCTCATATCTTATAAATTTCCTGATTGGTGATTATCCATTTTATATGATGTTTTTCATCTGCAAGCGCTGAGCTTTTTCCTTTCAAGTTTCTCTCTCTTACTCTATTTCATGAGATATATTTGTCCTCTCATTCCATCATTCAGTCTGTCGGTTACTCATGATGAGTGATTATATGCAATCATCCGACAATAATTAGTATAGATAATTAGTTATGCCAGGTTGCTACATTTCTATCTCCTTTTTGCCAATATGAAATACGATGGCATATTAATATTAAGTCGTCCGCTGCAGCATCACCCTTCTTTTCCGCCACCCTAACTTTTTTGCACCCCAGGCCTAGCAGGTGATAATGGCGCCGCGAGGATTCGCTGCCGTGAGGAGGACCCCGACCCGTATGATGGCCACCGGAAGGTCACACACTTCTTTGGCTCGCTCAGACTGGCTCCATTGACAGCTTCTCTAAGGTATCTTCTTGTGCAGCTTCACTCTTGCTTGTGTTTCTCGTGCAAAAAAGTAAGCTACCTGGTACCTCTCTACTCTGCTTTAGATGGGTGAACCTTTAACCCATCTTTTATTGCTTGCAGGTATATTTGTTGGGTTCCTCTTGGCGTGTTGAACAAAAATTGGCGTTCAGCACTGCTATTTAAAGATGGTTTGATCAGTAGTAGGGAAAACCCATAGATGGAAGGAAATTATTGTAGGTGAGAGCATGGTACCCTGTCTCTTCCTATTTTGTTCCTTTCTTATAGTATTACTTGAGGCATTATTTATATCAAAAGAATCAGATTGAACATTTAATATCCTTATTCCTTATCATGCTACACAGAGGCCATTAGGTTTGCATTCAGGTGCTAATTGTTTAATAAACATCATGCATTAGTTAGTTATAATCCTTGATCTTTTCCACAAACATGACGATTATGTTCAGTAGGATTGTCCGTTTCATATCCCAGAGATGTATCATTGTAAAGTAAGGTTTAAACAATGTAAGAGCACAACTTTGTACTAGAATGCTTACTGTGTTTTAAATGTTGGTGTTTCTAAGAAAGTAAATTTGGTTGTGATCTTCAAATGGTCTAAAATTTAGTTGAGGGATGACAAAGCCTGAATGTGGCCACATTTTGGTGGGGAAGGAGGGATATAGTCTTTATAATTTAATCTTAGCCTTACACTTCTGTGATTCATTGCCGAAATGTATCTCGATGTAGTTTTGTCTGTATTGGGATTGGGATTTAAGCTTATTCCTTTCTGAGACGCACACATAAATACTGTGTGCTATATGGGCTGGAAAAATAGTGTTGAAATTTAAACTCGGATCGTATGGGCACTCTAGAGAAGCGACTGGGTCATATCTCTGTTTGGGACTAATTGTCAAATGAATAATATTATTTCATGTGTATATATTTTTGAGGCTGTATAATTCCTCTATTTTGATTGCTCATAGTCTGTTCTTTTTTGATTGCTTGTTTAGGTATCTAAGAATGCTGATGAGTACAATCAGAGCAAGCCTCAGCTTGTACTATATCTATGGGCTTATGCAACTGCGGCCTATGCAGGTGAACAATACAAAGCTGATACAAGGTTGGTGATTTAATATTGATTCAAGGCAACATGGTCTACTATGGTTGTTGCGCTTCCATGTGATCATCTTCCAAATTACGTGTTTCTTCAGGTTAACCATTTGCATGCTTTGGTTGGCATTCTACCTTACAGTTCTAGGTTGATGTCCCATAGTTAGGTTGTTAAGAAAATGGTTTAGTTCTTAGACAGACTGTAAGTAGTTGATCTTAAATAGCTAGAAATCGAATGGGGTTCTGATTAGTTTGTTAAATGAATGGAGTTTTGGTCTATCACTCGACATGTAAATTTAGATTGGAAAGATTCTTCAACCTCACCATGAGAACAATTTGAGTTGTGGGCATCTTAAATAACTACCCTGCCGTTTTGTCGGCTCTTGGTTCAAGCACTCGAATAAAGATATGTTCTTTGTCATATCTTGTTTGGTTGTTTGTTGCTCTACTACTTTATTGTTTGTTGTGGTCCCCCGTGGTAATAATTTTTAGGCTTTCATTCGTGAGGAGAAATGATTTGGTTAATGTTGTTTGTATCAGTTATATAGTGAATGTGATGGTGCAAATTGGTTGGGACCCACTTGCTTACATTGTACGTAGCAGGAGAAATGTTTTCTTGGAGCAAGGTTGTCAACTAGCTCATCTATGTTTCTAATTGAATGCCTCTTTTGCTATTGGTTGAAGGGATATGTTAATTATAATAATTGTACTGCCTCATCTATCAGTATTTGTGTCATTGCCTATATTGCAGTTCTGCCCATGGTTGAAATATTGTGTCTTGAACTCTTGGTCGTTGAAAACCAGCCATTAAATGCAGTTTGAGCGGCAATGAAATTTTAACTGGCGTGTACATGCGATCTATTGATCATAATTCATTACATTACGAGCTTTTGATGTGGTTAATAGCTGGAATTATTTCATCTTTGCGGCATAAGGTGGCTGAAGTAGACGAGTGACTTTTATTGCGTTACTTTATGCCTTTCCCTTCCATTTAATGGCAAATACAATTCAATATTTTGATGTCAATAGTTCTTTTTCTATTGCTTTGATGTATCCCAGCCTTTTGTCATTCTGGAGTGTATAGTCAATGCTAATAATTTAAGAGCAATCTCAAAATGTTCGTTGATCTGTTCTGGACTATGGTTCATCTATCTATGGTTGTAATTGCAAATGACAACTATAATAAATGTTGCGCCTTTTTTCACCATGCATTTTGTAGATGATTCGGTTATCTCTTTTCACCATCTTGAATGTGAGCTTGTTCCAAATAGATTTACCAAGCTAACTCTTGTATCCTACATTGCTATTACAGAAACTAAATTGCCCTTCATAAAATTCTGTAAACTCGAAATGGAAATGTTAATAATCAATATCAATTACTGTGAGGTTTTCTTTGTTAGCACAATTTTGGAAATACGAGTGGTTGACTAAAATATCAAAAAACAAAATTCCACTTTAAGTTTGAAATTCAAATTGGGAAATGGGCACATCAATCATAAATAATTAATTTTAGCACTGAAAATACCAGACAACCAAACTTCTATTTTTGAAGCAATTGCAATTTTGTAGCTTACGTTTCCACATTTTACCTGGTTGGATTCATGTTTTTGTTTATCTAGGATCTTAACCAATGGAAAATAGTTTATTATGCGTTGTTGCCATTTTCTGTGTCAGCTTCGCCATGTTTTTTTGTTAGTAATTGAAACTGCATGAACTTCATTTATGTTATATTTTGGTAGTGAATCCTCTCAGCTGTACAAGTTTCACAAGCAAAGTTCATGCACATGTCCATTATTTATGAGTTCGGGCGAATTGTTTTTGTTGTGGTTGCCTTCTTTCAACTCTTCCTCGGCCATATTTGGAATTATAGGGTACCTAACCTCCATCGTCCTATTTCTGTTGCTGGACGTGACTTCAGGATGGGACCAAACATTCCTGGGCAATATCAATAGGTCCACGACAAAATCTCTATTAGGTGCTTCTATTCCTTTACCCATGTCTCTTTTGGTGCTTCTATTCCTTTACCCCTGTCTCTTTTGTCTCTTTTGATTTTGATTTCCTAATGTATGGTTTATCTGACTACAATGTACTAGGTCTGAGAAAGAAGACAAATAGGAGGGTTTTTTGCGGGTGAGAAACAGGGGAATGCGATGGAAGAATCTCAAATTTATCCTTACATTTTGATGTTTTATAAATAAACAACAAACAATATTTACTCCATATGTCGCCTGTTTATTTATTTATTTATTTATGGACAAAGAGAGTACTTGAATTAAGGTAAATCACTATTGGCTCATACATTACACTACTATTATCATAATCAATTTGTGTGTATGTTGAATAAACGAGGAATGTAGAAGTTAATCAATTGGGCACATATATCGATGCTATTAGTAAAATGCATTTTTAAGTTATACGCAGAGTTATTTTTTGCTGGAGATCATCGGCGATGGGTTACTACTCCCTCTATTTTAATTTACAAGTCGTGCGCGTATACCTAGGTTGCCAATTTTATCAACCTAATATAAACTATATAACATTAAAATTATACGGTTTGAAAATAAAACATCTGAATTTATATTGGTATATTTTTTTGTAATATATGATTTGTATTAGGTTGGTCAAATTGACAAAATTGACAACCTAGGGGTACGTGTGTAGTTTAATTTTGTTTGAGAGCATCACAAAACACACAAATGTCTTCAGTTTGCCTTTGTGTATGTGATTATGTTCTTCTGTTTATATTAATAAGTTCACTAGGAAACATATATTGATATTTATATGCAAATATATAATGATTCTAATACTTGATTTGCTTTGGTTATTTGCGTCACAGAAGTAACGAGTCATGACCACTCTTAACTTGCATGATTCCAATACATGGTTTGCTCTCGCTTTTTGCGCCATTGGCGCAACGGGTCATCTAGTATTGAGAAAACCTGAAGGAGCTACCCGAAACAGTTTTTCCACCGTCACAAGCTTCCATTCTTCCATGATCCCATCTGGAGGCATTTTTTGGTACTGTGCCAGAGGGGGAATCGATCACAGAGGCTTCTACATCAGATGATGTGTGAGTAGTTCACCACAGACTTACGGGTCCATAGCTAGTAGCTAGATGGTTTTTTCTCTCTCTTTGATCTTCAATACAATGGTCTCCTCGATCTTCTTGGAGTTCTATCCGATGTAGTCTTCTTTTGCTGTGTGTTTGTTGGGATAAGATAAATTGTGGGTTTATGATTAGATTATTCATTGAAAGTAATTAACTCTTTTTTGAACTTTATTATGCATGATTATGATAGCTTTTTATTTCTCTCTGATCTATCCATTTAGTTTGGCCAATTAGATTGATTTGTCTTCAGGTGGGGAGGTGCTTTGTAATCGGTTCAATCTTGCGGTGTCCTCACCTCATGACAGAAGGGGTAGCTAGGCACGTATCTGTATTGTTGCCATTAATGGTAAAATGAGGGGTTCATTCATATTTTTTGAGTTTACTTTGTCTACATCATGTCATCTTCCTTAAGGCGATACTCTATTTGTCATGAACTTAATACCATAGATGCATTCTGGATAGCGGTCGATTGGTGGAGTAATAGTAGTAGATGCAGGCATGAGTCAGTCTACTTGTCACCGACGTGATGCCTATATGTGTGATCATTGCAATGAATAACGTCATAACTATGTGATCTTCTATCAATTGCCCAACAGTAATTTGTCTACCCACTGTATGCTATTATTTCGAGAGAGAAGCCTCTAGTGAAAACTATGACCCCTGAGTATACTTTAATCATATTACTAAAACCAAATATACCTTGTTGCAATTTATTTACTTTTATTTTGTTTTGAAATTTATCCATGTATCTATACATGATTTAATACTTGCAAGTAACGACTTCAAGGGGATTGACAACCCTCCTCCCTGTGTTGGGTGCAAGTATTTGCTTTTGTGTGTGCAAGTGTTGTTCATTGGGGGTTGTGTGATTCTCCTATTGGCTCGATAACCTTGGTTCTCACTGAGGGAAATACTTGTATCTACTGTACTACTTTTTCACCCTCCCTCTTTGGGGAAAATTCCAACGCAACTCGCAAGTAGCAGAAAGAATTTCTAGCACCGTCGTCGGGGAGACATCATCAAATTCTTACAAAGTTCCTATATAAAAATTATCAATTACTTGCTCTACTTTTTTATTTGCCTTTGCTTCTCTTTTTCATCTCCCTCCACTTTTCTAAAGAATCAAAAATACCAAAAATATTTTGTGTGCTATCTTTGCTTGTGTTGCCATGTGCCTTTTATTTGCTTGACAAGAAATTTATAGAGTGAATCATGATAGCTCCTTGAGTGAAAAGCATGATTTTAATGACGTTAGTATAAATTCTATTAATGTCAGTTGTGCTAATGATATGCAAAGAAACAAGCTTGGGGATGGTGATTTTGCTATGCCCACTACTTATTGCAATGATCATGACTGGGGTGATAATGCTTCTTACGATCTTGAAAATTTATTTAAGCTTCATGATAAATATGTCATTGATAATAATGTTTGCAATAGTATTGAAAGTGGGTTTGGAAGAGTGTCAACTTTAGGTAAAAAGAATCCCACATATTTGGAGAGTGTTCGATCTTATGAATATTTTGATAAAAGTGGGTTTGGAGAGGTCATGACTTTATTTGATGCTAATTCCACTATCTTGGAAGATTGTAAAACTTTTATGCATGTGGATCACAAAGAGAATATTTTATAAGATAGCTATATTGTGGAATTTGAATATGATCCTACATGTAATTATTTTTAGAGAGGCAAATATGGTTATAAAAATCGTCGTGTCACTAAATTACCTCTCTTTGCGTTGAAATTATTAATGCCTCACTCTTCCTATTTGCATATGCTAGATATTGCTTGTCTTAATAATTGTTTTTCCTATAAAATGCCTATACATAGGAAGAGGGTTAGATTTAAATATGTTTGTCACATGTTTTATGATGCTCTCTTTGTGTTTCAATTATTATCTTTCATGTGAGCATCATTGAAATCTCAAGCATGTCTTAATGGCTATAAAGAAAGAGCTTGTTGGGAGGCAACCGAAAAGTTACCGTAATTTTTTGCTTTTACTTTCTATTTTGTGTGCTCACATAATTTTTGCTACTTTACTGATTGATTGTGTTTTTATGTTTTATTAGTGTTTGTGCCAAGTAAAGCCTTTGGAATTATTTGGACAATAGTTGACTTGATTGTATGAAAAAGCAAAAACTTTTCCGTCCAGTACTGGAATTACTTTAATTCACTGGAACGTGATAAAATCCTAATTTTTTTACAGATGATTGATATACAAATTGCCCACGTTGTCCTAATTGTTCATAATTTTTGGAGTTACAAAAGTATAGTTTTTGTTCAGATCATTATAGACTATTCTGTTTTAGTCGGATTCTGTTTTTGTTGCATAGTTCGCTTGTTTTAATGATACTATGGTTTATATCGTGGGAGGGGGGAGGGGGGTATAAGTCATGGAGAAGTTAGAATACAGTATGTATTATGCAAGAATAAATTATGAATGAGTTTACAAGAGTACCTAAGGTTTATGATTTGTCTATTATACTAACGGATCTCACGAGGTTTCTATTCAGGTCTACTTTTACCATATTATAAAAACTATAAATACTTTGCTGCAATTTAATTAATTTACTTTTATTTTGCAATTTATCCATCTACCTATACAAGATTTAATCCTTGCAAGTAACGAGTTCAAGGGGATTGACCCCCTTGCCCGCGTTGGTTGCAAGTATTTACTTTTCTGTGAAGGTGTTGTTCATTGGGGTTTGTGTGATTCTCCTATTGGTTCGATAACCTTGGTTCCTATTGGGGAAATACTTATCTCTATTGTACTGCTTCACCCTTCCTCTTCGGGAAAAATCCCAATGCAGCTCACAAGTAGTAGTCACTACGACAGATTACTTGCAATATTGAACCCAACTAATGCACACGTCTTCCACTACTGGTTATTGTTCAAAATTGGCCAAGGTTAACAAGCAGCCAGAAAAAAATAATATAAATCTATATATCAATCAAGATGCCATCCATAAATCTGAACATAATGAAATAATTCATAATATGATCAACATCACCGCTAAGAATACATCAGATTAACCATAATCATGTAAGGCAGTTCATATGGCTATTGTTGAACATCTAAACACATAAAGAGGAGATATTAAAACTTGGCTACTGCCATGAACCCATAGTCCAACGGTGGACTACTCACAACTCATCTTGGAGCACGAAGATCAATCTTTGTGATGATGGAGATGAAATCCCCCTCTGGCAGAGTACCAAATCAGGCATGAAACTAACATGGCCACGGAATCGCGAAGTGGCGGCGACGGACAAATGCACGAAAATCAGGATGAAAGTGTCAGAATATAAATAGACCAGTGGGCATCGGATCCACCTGGGGGGAGCCCCACAAGAGGTAGGCACCCCTAGCCCCCTGCAAGTAGGGCACCTCCTAGGGGGGCTAGGCCCCATGGGCCCAAGCAAGGGTTGGGCCTTGGCCCCCTTGTTTTCTTCTGGTGCAAAGCACCTCATCAATTTTTGTTTTATTCTTTATGGATTTCCGTATGGTGATTTTCTGAAACCCAAAAACATGAACTGGCATTGGGCACTGGATTACTATGTTAGTCTAGTAAAAACTGATAAAAAGCCCAAAGTGTATATAATTGATAGCAATGTAGCATGAATCATACAAAATTTATAAATATGTTTGAGGCGTATTTGCTACCACCTTGCAAATGGCATCTATCCTCCATGGTCCACATTTGTGATGACAATCCCACATCCTCATGGCGACGATAGATCACAATACATCAAGATTCATCAAGAAAGGATGTTGAGAGAGCTTTTAGTGTGCTTCAAAAGTGTTTTGCCATTATTTGTGGACCAGCCGAATATTGGAACCCGCAGGTCATATGGAAAATAATGACATGTTGCATCATCTTGCATAACATGATCATTGAAGATGAGAGAGGCATGCGAGGCAACTATCGGTACATCTCCAATAGGGATCTTGTTGAGCCGGAACACCATCCAACATGATACATAGATTCTTCACAGCTCATCGACGTATCAAAAATCAAGTTCATACCCAGCTCCAAAATGATCTTCCGTTTTGTGTGTTTGAATTTGAATAATTTCATTTGTAAAATTTAAATTTGTAATATTGGTGAATTATGTGAACCTTCATTATCAAGTTTGGATTTAATATGTGTGCAAATATATAGTTGAAATATAGTATACGTAAAGCAAATCTCAGAGGAATTGACGAAGAAGTTTTTTTATTGAGTTAAGTTTTAGGGGTTCAGATAGACATGTTTTGTTGAACTCCTCAAATTTGAGGACTTAAGGTTTGAGGGGCTATTTGATGAGCTAAATTGTAGGAGTTCGGCTAGAGATGTCTTTTTGTTGGATTAAAATGTCCATGAAATAAATAAAATATCCCATATAAGGTGTCCATGTTATCGAGGAAACCCACGGTGGATCTGCACAAAATCTACCCTTTCCTATCACTACTAGTAACTGGCAGACCAGCTCTTTTTTATTTCATTGTAATACGTGTCTCATTTATATCATAAGGATCATAGTACAAGTCATGTAGACAGTGACCTGACAAGACTAAAAAGACATTAGAACGTTTGATTTTGTATAAAAAACACCAGCCAAGAAAGAAAATTACAATCCTGACCGAAAAATCCTTTAAATTTGACACCATGCGTCCGTCACCTGGCTCCGACACTAGCACAACCGCCACCAAAGAAGTTTGGCTAGAGATGCTGTTATTTGATTAAACTGCCCTTGAAGTAAAAGAAAATTTCCATATAAGATGTCCATGTTACCCAGGAAACCAAAGGTGGATCTGCACAAAATCTACTCTTTCCTACCACTATTATCTGATTTCCATAATTTTTGGGCGATGCTACAAATCAGCCGGATGATTTCTTAGAGAAATCATCCGCCTGTTCAGCCGTCGGATCAGTATGCTGGGAAGCGTTGGATTACAACAGGCAGCAGCAAGAGTGACAGCTTCAACGCAGCGCCATTGCAGCCCCAGCGGGAAGCTCCAACTCAGCACTAACGGCCTCCGGTGAGCTCCATTGCAACCGGATGAAGCTCCAGCGCAGCAATGACGCTCCGGCGAACTCCATTGCAACTCCGGCCTAGCTCCATTGCAGCCCCAATAAAGCTCCAACGGTTCCGGCGAAGCTTCGTTGCTTGCAACTCCGACCGAGCTCCAACGCAGCACCGGTGCTCTATCGAAGCTCGATTGCAACTTCGGCCGAGCACCATGGATGCTGCGTTGAAGCTTCGTCGCCGGCGAGCAGCGCCATGGATGCTGTGTTGAAGCACCATCGCTGATGCGTTGCAGCTCTGTCGCCGGCGAGCAGCGCCATGGATGATGCGATGAAGCACCATGGCTGTTGCGTTGCAGGTCTGCCGCCGGCGAGCAGCACCATGGATGTTGCGTTGCAGCTCTTTCGCCGGCGAGCAGCGCCATGGATGTTGCATCGAAGCTTCGTCGCCAGCGAGCAGCACTACAGATGCTGCGTTGAAGCACTGCAGCTTCAACAACCATCGCGAGTGCAGCCGCCGGCGAGAGCTCCCTTGCAGCCAAGCAGTACCGCCGCTGGCAAGCTCCACGGGATCGGGGCGCCGCTTGTGCTGCATTGTAGCTCCGCCGTCGTGGCGAGTTCCACGGGGACGCGACTTCCTCCGGCGATGGGCGGCGTCCGCCTCCGGCGAGCGGTGCCAGGCTCCAGCCTCCTCCTTCATGCTGCAGCGCCATGCCTCCTCTCCCGCGTTTGACATCAAGCGGGTGGAAAGAAGTGGGAACGAACATGTGGATGCGAAGAAGATAAGGCTGGGCGGTTGTGAGCGACGCGTGGGGCTGGACACGTGTCCGTGCGTTCCAGGCGGCTTACGCGCCGTGGAAAATCAGCCGGCTTAATTTAAACGTTTTCCTTTATATATGTACAAAATATCATACTAGGAATACTTGCAGCGTAGTTTTGATAATTTCGTCCGCTAAAAGCTTGTAAGTCCTCTGGGAAGGATGAACCGAATCGAAGAAGACGTACTTATCAGCATCCTGACACGTGAACGCCTCGTCCATGCCGCACAGGACGGTCGTCTCGATGAGCCCCGTGCCGCAGCAACCTCGCGCGACGTTCTCGAAGCCGTACTCCGACGGGTGGGCGAAGATGGCGGACGGCACGTCGTACACGTCCAGGTACACCACCCGCGCGCCGGCGAGCTCGGCGCCGAGCCTCACTACGGCGTCCCTGACCCCGGCGTTGTAACTCTGCGCAACCCGGTTGTACTCCTCGTTGCACTCCCCCGGCGCATCCCGGTTCAACGTCCTCGCCGCCGGCACGCACCCGAACGGCGGGATGCCGCTGAGCATGACCTTGCGCGCGCCGAGCTCGTAGGCTTGGCGGACGGCGTCTTCGGCGAGGCCTACCAGGTAGCCGGCGTAGTCCGTTGGCGCGTACTGGGCGCGCCGGAGAGGCATGACGTAGTAGTTCACGAAGAAATCGTTTGTGCCAATGCTGAAGATGTACAGCGCCTCGGCGATGATCTCGTCGGCCACGGTCTGGCCCTTGGCGTGCTTCAGCCTCTCCTTGTATTCCTTGAAGTATTCCAGCTGCTGACTTATTGATATCACTGACTATAATAATTAACTGAGTTAGACAAGAGTTACTTCCATAGGTGAAAAAAATGAGTATTTTTCACAAAGTTAATATCGTCGGAGTTTCGTATGGCGCTGATTTTGTATCAGATAATCTATATATAGTTGGACTATTTGTCACTGGAAGTTTGAATTTTGAAAAAAACATGCACCAATTTTGAAGCACATATTTGGGAAGCCAGTCCTTTGTTCTAAAGGGAACATGGTAGAACAATTTATAGGACTAGAATCATACAAAACCGTTCCACTTTTTCAGTTACGTAAAGTGAAGTTCATTTTTCTCAGAAAATAATAAAACAACCCATAAGACCTGCATACATACACACCATGACACACACTAACACACGTATCGATCGATAGGAATGCCTACTAAACTCGTGATGGTAGAGGATTTTGAAGTCACCACCGATGCTTGGTGGTGACGTGTACGTCATGTATCATAAAAGCAGAAGTCGATATCAGTGAGAGGTGAGACGCACAGTCAACATGAACTGCTGCACAACCGCCCTCCTAATACCCTCCAATATCATGTCGGTTTTAAAACTATTTTATTGATAGCCATTTGTTTTTTTTGTGTGGGGTGATAGTCATTGTTAATGGCATGTACAACAATGCAATATTAGCTCTCTTTAAAAGATTTTAAACATGTATAAGGTGAGAGAGAGGGGAGGGGATAAGGGAAGATAAGGATACATCGTCCATTTTTTACAGACAATTTGTAAGACATATCGACGATGTGATTATTTGCTATTGTCAGATGTTACATTTTTTTGTTCCTTGAAAATAGGGAATATCCCATCGCATCGAGTGTCTTTTTTCTTCTTTCAGATGTTGAAAGTATCTCACACTAAAAAATGTGTAGTTATTTATAGACTGCTCACATAAATAGTCATGCAAACAGACCGTCGTACCTTCGTACATGTCCTCATATCACATTTGTCCTTCTCAAAGAGTTCCATTTTAGAAGATGACAAGACAGTTCTAGTACTATGTAATTTAATTGTTATATGACATGTAGGGGTACAATGTAGCAGTCCAAACAAATGTACTAGTGTACTGCTTAGTACTCTCATAATCGGGAGTAACGCAGCACAGCGCAATATTACTGCCAACAGTACTGAAAAGGAAAGAAGATGAATTAAACGATAGTGAAAGCGGTTTCATTTCTCTTTCAATGAATCACTTTCAATAACCTAACTGAATTTAAGTCTAAAAGAACATTAATTAAATGTTAAAGGACATAATTACTATAACTACAATGTGAACATAATTTAGGATACAAATGTTTGATTTTGTTCCCTTGCAATGCTTTCTGTAATGGCATCGGTATCATGTATTCCGCAATTTCCCTGATTTTGATGAGTTTTTAAATAGCACTCTCTCTGTTCACAAATATAAGATGTTAGGGAGTAACTTTTTTCTGAATCGGATGTATATAGAAACGTTTTTGTGTGTTTGTTGACTCATTTCAGTCTCTGTGTAGTTTATATTAAAATATTTAAACATCTTATATTTGTGAACAGGGGAGTATATAGATATTTAAAAACAGTACTCCCTCTGTTCCAAAATAGATGACCCGACTTTATACTAACTTTATACAAAGTCGGGTCATCTATTTTGGAACGAAGGGAGTAGGTTTCATGTATTTTGCGACTTGCTTGTACGAATATATCCGAATGCTAGCGGTGATATCATGATGTTTCTTATGATATAGAGAATATTAACCGAACTGTTTGACTAGTAGACCTAAACATATCTATACCAATTATCCATCAGATCAACACACGCTCTACAATATGGGAACATATTTTGTGTGTGTGTGTGCGTGCGCGCGCGCGCGTGTGTGTGTCGTATAATGAAAGACACTACCCTTGCAAATTATCCCTCATAGATTTCAGGTCTTGTGATTACTTCAAAGTATTTATGTATGACCGTACAAACAGACCACCTCGTGGTTCAGAAACATACGTGGATTTTTGAGTTATCAATAATTTTGACTGTGTACCATAAGATTTGTTTCAAGAAAACATTGAAAAATATATGTTTCCCTCCACTAAGTAACCTAATAACTTGAACTCCACCGAGTTGAGATTGGGGAGTAGTTTTTTAGGACTGAGGGAGTTTCAAGTAGTTATTCCTTATACGTCAGTCATAGAGTACTGAACTGAAATGTTCTAGACGCAGTTCGATGATCACATCTTTTCAGAGCTCAACATCAGCTAGCCTTAGTGACGTGCAAATTCGCCGGCCAAAACCAATCGAGACGGGGTAAAAAGATGATTGCCATATAGAGTAACGATCAGTAGCTTACTGCGAGTTTTGCCGTCATAGTGTCCAGCCCGGTGCCTCCTGAAGCGAAGCTGACGCCGCCAGCGAGCTGGTCGATGGTGTAGCTGCCGTCCAGGTAGGCCGGCACGGAGGTCGCCAAGCCGAGCGCCTCCGACATGAAGTCGGTGACGAGGCGGCCGTTGGTGAACCGGCCGGTGGCGACGCCGCCTTCGAAGTCGCGCCCGTACGGCGGGAAGTTGCCCTTGGCGACGGTGGGGATGTAGTCGTTGTTGCCGGGATCCACCGTGGAGTCCCCGAACACGATGATCGCGGGGACCTTCCCGGCCGTCGCCCCGCTGCTGGATGACAGCAGGAGGTGCATCAAGATCAGTGGCCAGTACTGCACGACTTGTGAGGACATCTTCGGCGCTGGATCTTAATTCGCGGGCCACGATGATCGAGATGCGGTTTGTCTAGGAGTATATGTAGTGACTGCATGTGTGCACCCGTATCCAGGCGACAGTGGAACCGATAACATCGATCTAGTTGGAAACTTTAAGATCGAGCTGAGTTTTTATTTTCTGCTGTCACGCATGTATTTTCCAGTTCACATGCTTTGAAGCCGTTTTAGTTTAAGTGCCAAATCAACATCTTATTGTCCTCCCAATACAGAGGAGAGGAGATGTTGATTTGCACATGCGTGATGTATCTCCCTGCCCAAGTGCTGAGATTTTGGGGCCCATGCAGCAAGATGTACGGGCAGGTTTTTATTGGCTGTGCACAGCGACGTCCTACGCAGAACCAAGAGTCTGACGTCCACGCAAAAGATTTTCCTACATATTTTGGATTTGAACTTAGGCGACGTCCCTGCATGACTGCCCACCACCCGCGCCTAACAGTACTAGCAGGTAGCGCGTGCGTTGCCATGGAGCAACAACTTTAGACAAGGAGACATTGTGTATGTGAAACGCGGCTTATAATTATGCTGCGCCAAATGTCGTTTTATACTCCCTCTGTTCCTAGATATTTGTTATTTTAGAGATTTCAAATGAACTATCACATATGGATGTATATAGACATATTTTAGAATGTAGATTCGCTTATTTTATTCTGTATGTAGTCTCTTGTTGAAATCTCTAGAAAGACAAATATTTAAAAACGAAGGTACTTGCTAATAATTAAACAAAATCTAGGACGACCAAACGAAAATGAGATTTCCTAGATGAGCACGAGCCAAGAGTGTAGCGAGTAGTGACTCGTGTCTGACTTGCATAACATTTGCATATGGGTCACACCTTACTGGACATGTGTGGGCTCGCCCCTCATCGGCTACATTTAAATCTCACTAAACAGGTAATGGATTCTCACTAACACTATCTTCTCCTAGACATCACAATATCTCCTAGGAAAGGCTTCACTCACTCGGATATTCAATTCGGTGTCCGGACTTAGCTCCATCCGGTGAACAGTAAAAATGAAAAACACTTACAATTTTCAAAAAATTCTGAAGAAAAACTAGGTGAAAGATGTTCCCGTGCGGGATGTTCGTGCCAAATTTCAGCTTGTTCAGACATTTGAGGAGCTAATGGAAAAATACAAAATTGATCAAACAGTAAACTTTCTTACAACCCAAAATTTGTCTTTTTTGCTGAGATCTACTGAAATGTCCAAACTCCACAAAACTTGGCACGTACTTCACGCACATGAGCATCTAGCATCACAAAAAAGTTTGACTTTTTACTATTTTAAACAAATTTACTGTTCACCTCAGGTGCAGATGCACCTGAGAGCCAAAACATTGCGTCCATCACTCACTCTTTTACCATATTGACTAGCCGCACAAACACTCCCACCACCTCCCACATCATTACCGCCAGTCAACAACTCAATCCTCTCCATCACTGCAAAACCCCTCTGTTCCATAGTTTGTTAAACAACATTGCGATGTCACCGTGTGTGAGAACCCGGAATTAACTTCCAGACCCTCCTGTGTATATTTGTCAACCCCAGGATCATTGTTGACAACACAGTGAAATGATATCATTGCACAATGCGTAAAAGGTATTACAAGTTTAAATATATCTTGCCACAAGGCATACATAGAGAAATGTCTCATGACATTTATTACAACCAGAAAGCAGCGGAAAGTACAATGCGTAGCGACTCCATCTCAGCCACAGGCAGTCAATGTAGTCCACGTGACCTCACTCCTATGGATCGCCATAGTTGTCGTAGTTATCACCTTTGTCTTCATGAAACTCTGTTGTAAAAATTGTTGCCATGAGTACATTACGTACTCAACATGCCTCCCTCGAGGAAGGACCTAATAGCTACATGTGGCTTCAAAGGAAGGTTGTATGGCTCATTTGCATAAAAGTTAATTTTGTTTGAAAATAACATAGTACATGAATAATAGCAGTTTTAGATGAAAACATGTTTTCTCTCCAGAATAACTTTCATCAAGTGAGGATCCTCGATCAACTCACGTCCTTCATAGGTTTCAAGAATAGTGGCAAAGAGGGAATAAGCAAGACAGGTCCCGTACGTCAAGAAAGATTCATGTGTTGCCCATGACCGTGGACACGGCTATTCGAATAGTTTTACACTCTGCAGAGGCTGTACACTTTACCCACACGACACAATCTCGACTTGTTGCCACCAGTCGCCGCTGGCATAGTACACCATTTGGTATACCGGCAGGGAGATTGTGACGAGGTCTTTCATTAGACCAAACTTACTGTGCCAAGCCCACTAGGTTTCAACACGGAAGTAATCGCAGTTCACAGTCCGGCCCCCCCTTTTGTGCCGAGGATACTCCTCGCAAGGCAGCTATCCCATCTGCGGTACGGCGATGACGACAATAAGAGTGAACTAACTAATTAACCAAGCCAGTGCCCATATAGCATGTGGCTGTACTGTTATCACAATCTTCAAATCCAAGACTTATTAGGCCTCATGCGGCACGGACGACTGATTGCCCCCTTCAACAAGTGAAGGGCGGCCAATCGCTCCTTCAATCCTTGATTCAGCTGTCGACCGCACCAGTATTCAGATGGTAGGTTTCACCCAGAGTAGAAGAGAGTAGAGGAGATCAACAAGGGCCAACTGGCCTAGCTCAGCGATACGTTTCAACTGTCAATGACTCAGAGGTCATTCAACAAAGCACCTATAGGATAAGCATGGCTAAGCATTTCTACTCTACCAGAATACTATAATTCTACTCAGGTGTCAAATGAATAGGCGACAAGCGGATCAAGTTAATGTGTCAATCGACACGCTAGCTACGAGAATTAAAAATAGCATGCATATAGTAACCATCAAAACTCAATGCAATTTTGTAAACCATAGGATAAGTATGATCAAGAAGGAGGCATGCCTTCGTTGTTGAGTCCTTCTTCGGTAACCTGTTTCTGTCCATGTCCAACACCGTCGTCACTCCCTACTCATCGTAATGATAGCAAAAGATAAACAAATAAATACCAAAGCAATAACAAATCCAAATAACATCCAAAACAATTTAAGAGTGGGTGGATAACAAGATATTGATCAAGATAGAGACTCCGAAATGAGGTAGCACGATTGGATGTAAGAGAGAGGATTCATTGAAGTGACATGGTTGAGGTTGACACAACTAAGAAATACTTGGCGATCAAGACTAACGTTCCAATACGAATATGCAATTAAACACTAGTAGTGCCCACTACACATCTTGACAAACTATATAGGAAACTACTATCTAACAAACACAATGGCATCAACACACATGAAAAGGAACCATCCTATGCATTTAACCACACAGTTTACAACATGACATGAAGAAGTTAACAGTTAACCACAAAATAGATATTTAGATAGAATCTAAATGTTTATAATGGTCAATAGTAGTCAAACATATACATCAACTATATAATAATTCAAAAGGCAATAGTTCCGTAAGACAAACGAACAAACATTACAAACCGTACTAGTTAAGCAATCAAAAATCACTCAACAACATGAATCAAATTGACCTAGGTCTAACCCTATAACATTATTAATATAAAGTAGGATCAACTCTATTATGACAAACCAAGTCATTTGTCAAACAATTGACAAGAAATTGTACAAGACATGGAACAAAAGAGTGAACTACTATCCAGGCATGACATGATTAAGATTAATAATCAACCACAAGTAAATATTTAGATGTATCCAAATATTTATAATAGTTAACAATAGGAAAAGACTAAATACCAATCATAACAACTATTAGCAAGCATTTCTATGACAAAAGACAAACCAATGCTATCACAAAACTAATTGGAAAAATTAAATAACCAGACACATCATACAAGGCATGTGAGTATAGAATCGTGAAGAGGTCTTATCTAATAAGACAAGCATTAAACATATGAGTTACCATGAGAAGACACTTAAACTAGGACACTCTTTATAATAAAGGAAACAACTAATATCCAAATGACCTCTAGCAAAAATATTACCACAACATGATTAACAACAAAGCAACAATGTGCACTAAGCATATGAGAAAGACACAACTCAACTATTGAAAGGTAAACTATCCTAATCATGTGATGAGCTAATGCAACATGTGCCAAACACTCATAACACTAACATCAGACAAGTCAAGCATATATGAGCAACACAAGTACAACTATAACACATGGAATATAATAACACATGAAAGATAACTAGCATGACTTGATGTCTAGACTTAGGCATACTACAAATGCAACAGTAAGCTAAACCAGATATGATGCTAAGCATAGATGATCATGACACGAGATACCAAAATATGCTACTAATAAAATGCAACGTGTAACTACGAGATAACCTAGTTGATAACAAGTGACCTAAAGATCAAGCACGACGTTAGCATACAACACTACCATGCTAGTTATGATAAAATGAGAACATGGAAGCATACTAAGCACGTACAAAGTATACAACTAGATCATCTCATCAACCAAATCAACATGCGTTATAGAAGCACGAATATCAAGATCATGACATGCATTTCTATGTAGTCATGATACACTTGCAAATATATAAAAGGTACACAACTAAGCATCATACAACACACGGATTGGTACACACACATGTTATGCAATCAAGTTATACAATCGAACATCATGACACAGTATTGATAAGGCAAGAAATTCTTAAATAAAAGAATGTATGGTATCAACAAATCACTATGATATATCTACCAAGTAAACGTTAACCAAATGTATGAACATAAGGTACAAACTACCAATGATATAACACATGGTAGGCATACAACCAAATATGACTTCTACTTGAGTAAGTACTAACATGACATGTCAATCAACTAAGCATGCATAGCTACCATCCTAGGTAAATAAAATAACTTGGATAATCAACAAGAAATAATAAAGCAAATTATATGCAACAAGCATAACCTATAGATAGCAATACAAATCTACAACATAGTATAAAGGAACCAGCACCATGTAATCTTGGATAACATCAAAAAAAGAGTAACAACTAAGTAATAATATTATATGCAATGAACTATAATGTAGTCACTTCCAAATAACAAAGCATTTCAATAGACATCTAGTATGAAGAGAGCTATGCAACAACACATAGGAAAAAAATATATAAATATCAATCGTAGGCATGTCCCGGATTCAAACCGATAAAACAAGCATGCATCATGGATGGAAATTAACATGTAAACCATATCTAAACATCGCCATGCCAAACAAAATTAAAATAAGACATGAAATATTCCATGCTTTGATAAACAAATCAAATCCTAGAATAATCCTACAAAACTATAAACATGGCGAACGTTCACCAAATATTGTACGTGCATTAGGGAAACATGCTACACAACAATATCACACAAGACAACATATGAAATTTTCTCGCCCTGATTTTTGGGGAAAAAAATTCTTAAACATTCCGAGAATCGGGATGTTACAGATCTAACCCCCTTAAAAGAAATCTCGTCCCCGAGATTCAGGCTGACTAAAGAGAATGGGTTTGGGTAAGCTTCGTCTTCGACACACATCTTCTCATAAACTTGTGGAACCATGGTCGATTCTGAACTTGGCGACATACAACTTTTGGGGTCTTGCTTGGAGATAGTTTGATTGGCGATGCTATCTCTAGGTTGCTCAAAGATTGGAATAGTCTTTCGGTCTTGGCGATGGTAATCTGATAGCTTCTCTGAGTGGTTGACATTCTTTAGTCTTTCTCTTCTTCTGTAGGCGAAGCATTGGTGTGGATAGACTCATTGATTCTTCCTTCAGGTTGAAATTTATATTACATGTATTGAAAATATTCAATCTTCATCTTCTTTGCGAATGAAGGTCTTCAATTCTTCAATCTCGCCGAATAACCTTATACTACCCCCCCTTAAAAGATGTTTTCCATGGGGTTCACTTTGACAATAGACCTCCAAATGGTTGTTGCAACTTCTTTGCTCTCAAACTGTCCTCCGGTGTTTATAGAGAAGAGGGAGAGAACATAAGAGGAGTAAAAAAAATCCTACAAAAGGTGAAGGTACCACAGAAGATAAACAAAAGATAACAGCAAGATAACCATGAAGCTATCCAAATAGAACTCAAAAGCAACTCATTTTGGAAAATAGGGTTTTAGTATGACTGCATAGGAAAACACCAAAAATATGCAGACAATACTCACACAAGAAAGGTTTTGCGTCTACAAGCTACGAGTCCTACCACTACATGGGTGTTAACCAACCTAATCCTATATGGCTGGTCACAATAAATCTTGGGGCAAATCTTCAACGTTGACGATTGAATCATGATCGATGGTTGTTTACTTTTGAGTTCTCGATGTGTCTTCTCTTGAAAAAATGTTGCTACTCAAAGCTTCAGGGGTTGAAGTTATCTTGAAATTCCTGGCACATCGTGTGAAGCTTCTGACTTTTCAATACCAAGGGCAGGGGAAATGGTTTCTCACTACTGCAAAGAAGAAGGTGGAGAAGTAGAGTTTAAATCTCAATTGAATAAGATGAGGTGAGAATAGCAATAGTGAAGGAGAAGAGTACGAGAATGATCCTTTTCAAAATAGTCTTTCTTATTAAAAAAATAGTCCCTAAAGCTTTCCATTTCTAACTAAGGCCACGCGACTAGGTCGACATCGGCTCTGATACCACTTCTATGAGAACCCGGAATTAACTTTCATACCCTCCTGTGTATATTTGTCAACCCCAGGATCATTGTTGACAACACAGCGAAATGATATCATTGCACAATGCGTAAAAGGTATTACAAGTTTAAATATATCTTGCCACAAGGCATACATAGAGAAATGTCTCATGACATTTATTACAACCAGAAAGCAGCGGAAAGTACAATGTGTAGCGACTCCATCTCAGCCACAGGCAGTCGATGTAGTCCACATGACCTCACTCCTATGGATCGCCATAGTTGTCGTAGTTATCACCTTTGTCTTCATGAAACTCTGTTGTAAAAATTATTGCCATGAGTACATTACGTACTCAACATGCCTCCCTCGAGGAAGGACCTAATAGCTACATGTGGCTTCAAAGGAAGGTTGTATGGCTCATTTGCATAAAAGCTAATTTTGTTTGAAAATAACATAGTACATGAATAATAACAGTTTTAGATGAAAACATGTTTTCTCTCCAGAATAACTTTCATCAAGTGAGGATCCTCGATCAACTCACGTCTTCATAGGTTTCAAGAATAGTGGCAAAGAGGGAATAAGCAAGACAGGTCCCGTACGTCAAGAAAGATTCATGTGTTGCCCATGACCGTGGACACGGCTATTCAAATAGTTTTACACTCTGCAGAGGTTGTACACTTTACCCACACGACACAATCTCGACTTGTTGCCACCAGCGGCCGCTGGCATAGTACACCATTTGGTATACCGGCAGGGAGATTGTGACGAGGTCTTTCATTAGACCAAACTTACTGTGCCAAGCCCACTAGATTTCAACACGGAAGTAACCGCAGTTCACAGTCCGGCCCCCCCTTTTGTGCCGAGGATACTCCTCGCAAGGCAGTTATCCCATTTGCGGTACGGCGATGACGACAATAAGAGTGAACTAACTAATTAACCAAGCCAGTGCCCATATAGCATGTGGTTGTACTGTTATCACAATCTTCAAATCCAAGACTTATTAGGCCTCATGCGGCACGGACGACTGATTGCCCCCTTCAACAAGTGAAGGGCGGCCAATCGCTCCTTCAATCCTTGATTCAGCTGTCGCCCGCACCAGTATTCAGATGGTAAGTTTCACCCAGAGTAGAAGAGAGTAGAGGAGATCAACAAGGGCCAACTGTCCTAGCTCAGCGATACGTTTCAACTGTCAATGACTCAGAGGTCATTCAACAAAGCACCTATAGGATAAGCATGGCTAAGCATTTCTACTCTACTGGAATACTTTAATTCTACTTAGGTGTCAAATGAATAGGCGACAAGCGGATCAAGTTAATGTGTCAATCGACACGCTAGCTACGAGAATTAAAAATAGCATGCATATAGTAACCATAAAAACTCAATGCAATTTTGTAAACCATAGGATAAGTATGATCAAGAAGGAGGCATGCCTTCGTTGTTGAGTCCTTCTTCGGTAACCTGTTTATGTCCGTGTCCAACACCGTTGTCACTCCCTACTCATCGTAGTGATAGCAAAAGACAAACAAATAAATACCAAAGCAATAACAAATCCAAATAACATCCAAAACAATTTAAGAGTGGGTGGATAACAAGATATTGATCAAGATGGAGACTCCGAAATGAGGTAGCACGATTGGATGTAAGAGAGAGGATTCATTGAAGTGACATGGTTGAGGTTGACACAACTAAGAAGTACTTGGCGATCAAGACTAACGTTCCAATACGAATATGCAATTAAACACTAGTAGTGCCCACTACACATCTTGACAAACTATATAGGAAACTACTATCTAACAAACACAATGGCATCAATACACATGAAAAGGAACCATCCTATGCATTTAACCACAGAGTTTACAACATGACATGAAGAAGGTAATAGTTAACCACAAATAGATATTTAGATAGAATCTAAATATTTATAATGGTCAATAGTAGTCAAACATATTCATCAACTATATAATAATTCAAAAGGCAATAGTTCCGTAAGACAAACGAACAAACATTACAAACCATACTAGTTAAGCAATCAAAAATCACTCAACAACATGAATCAAATTGACCTAGGTCTAACCCTATAACATTATTAATATAAAGTAGGATCAACTCTATTATGACAAACCAAGTCATTTGTCAAACAATTAACAAGAAATTGTACAAGACATGGAACAAAAGAGTGAACTACTATCCAGGCATGATATGATTAAGATTAATAATCAACCACAAGTAAATATTTGGATGTATCCAAATATTTATAATGGTTAACAATAGGAAAAGACTAAACACCAATCATAACAACTATTAGCAAGCATTTCTATGACAAAAGACAAACCAATGCTATCACAAAACTAATTGGAAAAATTAAATAACCAGACACATCATACAAGGCATGTGAGTATAGAATCGTGAAGAGGTCGTATCTAATAAGACAAGCATTAAACATATGAGTGACCATGAGAAGACACTTAAACTAGGACACTCTTTATAATAAAGGAAACAACTAATATTCAAATGACCTCTAGCAAAAAGATTACCACAACATGATTAACAACAAAGCAACAATGTGCACTAAGCATATGAGAAAGACACAACTCAACTATTGAAAGGTAAACTATCCTAATCATGTGATGAGCTAATGCAACATGTGCCAAACACTCATAACACTAACATCAGACAAGTCAAGCATATATGAGCAACACAAGTACAACTATAACACATGGAATATAATAACACATGAAAGATAACTAGCATGACTTGATGTCTAGACTTAGGCATACTACAAATGCAACAGTAAGCTAAACCAGATATGATGCTAAGCATAGATGATCATGACACGAGATACCAAAATATGCTACTAATAAAATGCAATGTGTAACTACGAGATAACCTAGTTGATAACAAGTGACCTAAAGATCAAGCACGACGTTAGCATACAACACTACCATGCTAGTTATGATAAATGAGAACATGGAAGCATACTAAACACGTACAAAGTATACAACTAGATCATCTCATCAACCAAATCAACATGCGTTATAGAAGCACGAATATCAAGATCATGACATGCATTTCTATGTAGTCATGATACACTTGCAAATATATAAAAGGTACACAACTAAGCATCATACAACACACGGATTGGTACACACACACGTTATGCAATCAAGTTATACAATCGAACATCATGACACAGTATTGATAAGGCAAGAAATTCTTAAATAAAAGAATGTATGGTATCAACAAATCACTATGATATATCTACCAAGTAAACGTTAACCAAATGTATGAACATAAGGTACAAACTACCAATGATATAACACATGGTAGGCATACAACCAAATATGACTTCTACTTGAGTAAGTACTAACATGACATGTCAATCAACTAAGCATGCATAGCTACCATCCTAGGTAAATAAAATAACTTGGATAATCAACAAGAAATAATAAAGCAAATTATATGCAACAAGCATAACCTATAGATAGCAATACAAATCTACAACATAGTATAAAGGAACCAACACCATGTAATCTTGGATAACATCAAAAAAAGAGTAACAACTAAGTAATAATATTATATGCAATGAACTATAATGTAGTCACTTCCAAATAACAAAGCATTTCAATAGACATCTAGTATGAAGAGAGCTATGCAACAACACATAGGAAAAAAATATATAAATATCAATCGTAGGCATGTCCCGGATTCAAACCGATAAAACAAGCATGCGGCATGGATGGAAATTAATATGTAAACCATATCTAAACATCGCCATGCCAAACAAAATTAAAATAAGACATGAAATATTCCATGCTTTGATAAACAAATCAAATCCTAGAATAATCCTACAAAACTATAAACATGGCGAACGTTCACCAAATATTGTACGTGCATTAGGGAAACATGCTACACAACAATATCACACAAGACAACATATGAAATTTTCTCGCCCTGATTTTTTGGGGAAAAAAATTCTTAAACATTCCGAGAATCGGGATGTTACACCGTGCCTCCTCCAAATCAGTCAACCTTGTCGCCATCGTCTCGATCCGCTCTGCCCTCGCCTTGCGAGCAGCCAACCCATCCTAGCCGGGAACTTTGTTGTTTTATGCTAATTTTTTCCTTTTTCTGTGGCCTATAAATCATCGTATCATTTTATGTTATATAGATACGTAGAGAACAATTATACCATAGAAAAAATTTCCTTAAATTTTAAATCCATTTTGAAAATATTAAAATTGTGGGTCTCCTGGAGCGGAGGAGCCAAATTATCTAACTTAGTGATTTATCTAGCATTATACATTGTAGGGTGCACGTCAGACCAAATGTTTCATTTATTCAAACAAAAATATCTCTAAACACACCATGCGTGTGATCAGATATTTTTATCTTTGGCTAAAGAAAATCAGGCAGAATATGGCACCATCAGATCTATTACATTTTGGTAATATTTTTATCAGAGAAACTATTAATGTTTAGGTCACTTCTCAAATGTATCATTGAGTTCCTCAATGGAAATACAACACTCGAAGTAGGGTCAACTCATAGAGCATTTACAAAACACAAGGGCTTCCATAACAGTAGAGCACAAACAAAGCGTGAGGGGCTCCTATAAGGGCCTTCGTTATTTCATACAATAAAATCACTCAACTCCATCAAGACAATGATGGCATTTTAGCATTCCTTTCTATAGGACAATGATGGACGGCCTCGAAAGCCCTAAAACATTTAGCAAAAAACATGGTCAAAGATGCAGTTGGCTTGGGCACTTTATGAGCTTCATCAAGGATCAAAGTAGACAAATGGTCTTTAAATTAACATTAAGAATACAATAAATCATCATATATAAATAAGGGCATCATATATATACCAGTTCGTGCCTAATCCAAGGGTTTCTCCTAGAGACTTTTAATTTCCGAGCTTATCAAATCTCTTGGACCTGCCATGTGAGTCATCATTTTGCAAAATATCGAGTGATTTGGTGAGAATAAAACTCAATTGTAGTTGGAACTGGTACCGATTATCTATGTGCATATTTAGTAAAACAAAACAACAAGTAATCCATACAACAGGGTTATTATGATATTGCTTCATTTGCTGATTTCGTAGGTCAACTAATGTTGTCCTCAAGGATGCCAGTGTGTCTAGTAATAAGTGGATTGAATATTTTCTTACTAAAAATGTTTACCGGGGAAGTAGTAGGAGGAGGCGGCACCACTGCCAAGGGTGAGCATCATGCAAACGACGACGTACTTGAGAGGTAGGCATCCAAGGAGACGGGGGAGGGGCGGAGAAGACGGTGACGAGGAGGTGGAGGTAGTGGGTGGCGACAGGGCTACTGCAGTAGGAAGGAGATGAGGCAGGAGGGGCGTTGGGGCACGGACGACGCTGTTGACAAACTCACAGAGGCTAGTGTCAAAGGAGATGGATGACAGGCGGATGGGATGAAGAGGATGAGGGGGAGGTGGTGGTGATGGTGTCCATTCAGATTGTTGCAACAGAAAAGAAGGCAACAGAGGCGTCGGCGGGGAGCCCACCACCCATCCCCGTCACTACCCACTCCTGTGCTCCCTGACCTATAGCATGTCTCTCACTGATCTCAATTTCAACAGAGGGAAAGATTTCTCCTTGGAAGTGTGGAGGAAGTGGGGAGTCCCTATCAACTTTGACGAAGGATCGGACCAAGAAGAATTCCTTCTGGTGGCAGAATTCACCAGATCCCAAATTAGACTCACCGAAGAATCAATAAGCACCATTCTCCTGTCTTGTTTTGGTGGAAGAACCTCCCTTTCAAAGTTAAGCTGCTTCAAAATTGGTCATTCAAATTCTCGGTCTCTTCAAAGAAGTGGGATTCTCTATCATCAAGGGAGGTAACATCTCTCTGCCTTTGCTCAATGTCAACTTTCTTCTTTGGGGGAATGGAGGCCCGAATTCTTGCTGGGAGTTAGACCAATATCTCCAAGAAAAGGAAGATGAACGGACTCATGTTTTCCGTAGACATCCTAGGAAATCATACATGCAAGCTCTTAGATATCCTACCATCTACTCTCCACCAAATTCTTCTGATCCTAGATCCACCATTGTTCATCATTCAGTTTCAAATGTTGCTCCATCTTCGGGGCACCATAGTCCTAATTTTGGCAGTTATGGCTATAATAAGCATTCATTGGTGACTTCCAACCCCAGCGCGGGAACTCAACCAAGTCAAACTGATAAAGAGGCCTTTTGTGTTCATTGTCTACTCACGGGCCATTTTCGACCTAGCTGCAAGAATAGGATTAAATGTCGTGCCTGTAAGAAATGGGGCCACATAGCCAAAGATTGCTACTCTCATGCCCAGCCCATCCGCACATCTGAACCCAACAACTCAAATGAGCCATCTGTTTCCAGAAATAGACGATTGGCATTCCTAGGCAGGTGGCCACAATTCCCGAGAATGTCACGACAGGTGCGGTAAATCAGCAGACCGGTCAAGGAATTCTAGCCAATCCCCTTATAGCACCTTCCCGAGTTGGTAGCATCATTTACCCTGCCCCTCCGCATTCTGTTTCCCAGTGTATCCAAGTTGCTGTCACCCTCATCTCTGAAACAAATCACCGCTCGCCGCCGGCCAGGCAGGGCGTCGGCTCCTCCATCATGGCGACATTCCCTTTCAATGCCACACCTTTCCTCCCTCCAAATCACCACAACATTGAGGTTGCAGGTAGACCTGCTAGCGTGAGGGTGATGTCAGTAGCGACACCGCCCATGCATGAAGATTGGGCGACTGTGACGATTGTTCCAATGCCCAACCTTCCTGTGGAGTTCAACACCGTTCGATTGGGATAAGATTTCTTCATAGACAGGAGATTGGGATTTCCAGAAATCGTCCCGTGCCCTTTTGGTCAGGCTTATGTCAAGATGAACAACATTTTCGATTGGGATAATCTTGTTTCCAATAGCCCTCACCTGTTCACTAACATGCATGTCATCTTTGAGAGGCATAACAAAGGTTTAAACTGGAGGAAGTTAGTTCTGAACCGAGAAGTGTGGATTTTACTATGTGGCTTCCCCCTGGATAGGAGAAATATCTAGGAGATCAATGATGCAGTCAGTAAGTTTGGCAAAAGAAATAGTTGGGATAGAGTTATAAGCACTAGATCCAACCAAGTGGTCAAAGTAAAGGTGGAAGAATTGAGAGATATTCCTGCTAGCATTGTGTTTGGGGATGGTGAAAATTCAGATTCACTTACATGTCCAGTTGTCATTCTTCAGCATCAGATACTTGGTGTGGAGCCACATGATGAGGACCCTATCCAACCTCATGGCAATCCGTACCCAATGCCATTACAGGAAAACTTCCACCCCAACTAGCATAATCACTTTCTTGGACCACTGCAGCAACATGAGCAATAGGAGCCACAACTGAATCTGAATCTGGCACTGAATAATGAAGAGAATGTGAATTTGGTAGAGGAAGCAGAGCAGGAACATGATTTACGTGGATGGGGCCACTGGGCTATGCCAAACCATAATGTTGATTTAGAAATTCATGCTGGACTTGAACTTAATGATATTATGGCACCTATGGAAGAAGATGAACAACCAGCAGATGACAACATTGACCATAGCAACCTCGCTCTCTCTATGGGTCATTCTGATAACAGTGGAAATACTGGAGCTTCAGATAATGTGTCATTGGCCCCTCTCATACCAGATTTGGATATTGCTGAAGGGCCTATTCCTGAACCAGTTCAAGCCCACCTACCACCTGAAGCTGCTATCATAGGCCCTCAGGTCCCCAGACTACCAATAATTGATATGAGCCTGGATATGATCATGCTGCAGCCCAACAACAATGAGACAGAGAGACACGAGCTTCCCATGCAGATGGAGTTTTTTGCTAACTCACATATGCCTGCAACTGTCACTGTTGCACCTGGGGATGATCGAAGGATTGAAACTAGGGATAAAAAGACAGAGATTTTGGAACAGATGATTGCTTCCGGGGCTTTGGGAAAAGCACCGGTAGATAACATTCCTCACAGAGAGTCACTAGGTATGGTTGACACCTCCTATCATGACAAAATTATGATCTGTCAGCACCCCCTGGTTTTTCTATACCTGCCTTCCTCAATGAGAGACATGATATTCCTACAGGCATAGTGCAAATAAATCAGCAAGAAGTGGACCCAGTACTTGCAGCTATGGAAACTGAACATGACAGGATGGCTGAATATCTGGGGCATGAGGGAGCTCAGACTTGGGAGAAGCATTTTGCTCCATCCCAGGATGACAAGAATGTCATACAGGTACCTATGGATTGGGTCAATTTTCTGCCAGTTACTTTACTCACTCCAGATAAATTTGATTGGGCTAAGAAATTTGTTACCTCTAATGTCTGGGAGATCATCACACAAGGGTTGAACTACACTAATACTCTACCATTTGCTATCCCTAATGCCTGCCCGAATATTGAACCTTCTATCTACTGCACAATGTCTATACAGGTAGAACAAGAACAAGAAGTCACCTCTCCCATGATCTCAACCTCCAAGGTGTCAGCCACAGCATCCACTACCTCAACACTTCTTAATAACAAAAAAAGAAAGGATAAGGTTCCACTGGTAGAAACTAAGGTAAGAAGGAGTTGTAGCTTGCAAAAAATTGCTAGAGGATATAAAAAGAACATTTGTGTTGACAAGAACTGCCTTGCTTGCCATGCTCTACCTCCACCCATCCCTGCAAAAGTAGCTAAAAATCTTAACACTACTTTTTGCAAGGTTCCTCGCAGCGACACTTCAGAGGAGCTTCTTACCAGCAAGAACAAGAAGATGAAGAGCACTGCTGCATCAAATGTGGGCCCCAAGACAAGCTAGGATTGCTCAAAGGCTCCCAGGGAGCATAGCAAATAAGGAGTCAATGCTAGATAGTAGATAGAGGGTAGTATGGCTACAAGAATATCAGTCTTATATTCTCAGCCTAAGTATTCAGAAGTTCCTGTCCTAAGTATATGCTGGTCTATAACCTCTGAACTTGTGATGAATGGTTTGTGGATCTTTTGGTCTCATGCACTGTGTATGAGCTGTACTTCATGCTTGCTATGCCCCCTTTCTTTAGATTCAGTAGCTACTGTGCAAGTTGGGTCTATGATTAATGTTCAGTATTCTCAGTTCAATTCAGACATGCATAGTCTATCATGCATGATCTCCTGGCATCTGAACTATTGTCTTAGTCAGAGTAGGAACAGTATTCTAGCTGTCTTGAGTTTATATCATGGCTAGGGAATGGAATATTTTGAAC
Source organism: Triticum dicoccoides (assembly GCF_002162155.2). NCBI lineage: Eukaryota > Viridiplantae > Streptophyta > Magnoliopsida > Poales > Poaceae > Triticum > Triticum dicoccoides. The sequence goes on along the minus strand of NC_041389.1, from coordinate 312,439,870 downwards.
TAGAACATTAGAGGTATCAATGACCCAGATAAATGGACTGCTATTAGAAATAAAATTGAAGAATATCGATGTGCCATAGTTTGCCTTCAGGAGACTAAAAGAGAACATTTTGACAGTGGATATATAAAAAAATTCTGTCCTAGAAGAATCAGTATATCTGCGTATCTTCCATCTTTAGGGGCATCTAGGGGCCTCTTGATTGCATGGAATGAATAATTTTTCAAAGGCCAGCTATTCCATTCTAATGCGTACTCACTATCTATCACTTTCACTTCTAACCATAATGGATATTCATGGATTCTATCCAATATTCATGGTCCCTGTCATCACTCAGATAGAAGTATATTCATAGAATGGTTTAAAAACTTCCAAATTCTGGATGATATCAATTGGATGGTTCTTGGAGATTTCAATTACATCAGATATCCACACAATAGAAATAGAGACGGAGGCAACATCTCAGACATGCTTGCTGATACGTCTCCAACGTATCTATAATCTTTTATTGTTCCATGCTATTGTATTATCTATTTTAGATGTTTAATAGGCATTTATATGCTATTTTATATTATTTTTGGGACTAACCTATTAACCGAGGGGCCAGTGCCAGTTTCTGTTTTTTTTGCCTATTTTAGAGTTTCGCAGAAAAGGAATACCAAATGGAGTCCAAATGGAATGAAACCTTCGCGATGATCTTTCTTGGACCGGAAGGAAACCAGAAGACTTGGAGATGAAGCCGGAGATGCAACGAGGCGACCATGAGGCAGGAGGGCGTGCCCCCTACCTTGTGGGCCCCTCGTAGCTCCCCTGACCTAGTTCCTTCGCCTATATATACTCTTATACCCTGAAAACATCCAGGAGAGCCACGAAACCACTTTTCCACCACCGCAACCTTCTGTACCTGTGAGACCCCATCTAGGGGCCTTTTCCGGTGTCCTGCCAGAGGGGGATTCGATCATGAAGGGCTTCTACATCAACACCATTACCTCTCCAGTGAAGCGTGAGTAGTTTACCACAGACCTTCGGGTCCATAGTTATTAGCTAGATTGCTTCTTCTCTCTCTTTGATTCTCAATACCATGTTCTCCTTGATGTTCTTGGATATCTATTCGATGTAATATTATTTTGCGGTGTGTTTGCCGAGATCCGATGAATTGTGGATTTATGATCAGATTATCTATGAATATTATTTGGTTCTTCTCTGAATTCTTATATGCATGATTTGATATCTTTGCAAGTCTCTTCGAATTATCGATTTAGTTTGGCCTACTAGATTGATCTTTCTTGCAATGGGAGAAGTTCTTAGCTTTGGGTAAAAAGATGGGGTTTTCATCATATTGTTTGAGTTAATTCCTCTACATCATGTCATCTTACTTAATGCGTTACTCCGTTTTTTATGAACTTAATACTCTAGATGCATGCTGGATAGCGGTCGATGTGTGGAGCAATAGTAGTAGATGCAGAATCGTTTCGGTCTACTTGACACGGACGTGATGCCTATGTTCATGATCATTGCCTTAGATATCATCATAACTATGCGCTTTTCTATCAATTGCTCGGCAGTAATTTGTTCACCCACCGTAATATTTTCTATCTTGAGATAAGCCACTAGTGAAACCTATGGCCCCCGGGTCTCTTTTCCATATTATTAAATCTCGTTTACATTTTGCTAGTTTCCGATCTACTATTTTGCAAGCTTTTACTTTACGATCTATAAAACAAAAATATTTACTTTACCAGTTATCTATCTCTACCAGATTTCACTTTGCAAGTGACCGTGAAGGGATTGACAACCCCTTTATCATGTTGGGTGCAAGTTGTTGATTGTTTGTGTAGGTATTCGATGACTTATGTGCCGTCCCTTACTAGATTAATACCTTGGTTCTCAAAACTGAGGGAAACACTTACGCTACTTTGTTGCATCACCCTTTCCTCTTCAAGGGAAAACCAACGCAAGCTCAAGAGGTAGCAAGAAGGATTTCTGGCACCATTGCCGAGGAGATCTACGTCAAGTCAAGCCATACCAAGTACCCACCATAAACTCTTCTCTCTTGCATTACATTATTTGCCATTCACCTCTTGTTTTCCTCTCCCCCACCTCTAAAACAATTTTTCGAAAAGATTTGCCTTTTCTTCGCCCTCCTTCCATTCGATCTTGTGTTACCATGTGCCTTCTTTTTGCTTCAATCTTCACTTGCTAAAATTTTATGGATCCTCATCCACTTTCTAATCTTTTTAAGAGATCCAATTATGATTAACCAATTTCTAGTGATTTGAGTGCACTAGATTATCTTTATGAGGTTTTGCCTGAAATTCGTGAATCTAAAAATTGTGATGAAGAAATTTATGAAGAGATTCACGATAGCTCCTTGAATAAAAAGCATGATTGCAATGATTTTACTATAAATTCTATTGATGTCAATTGTGCTAATAATAAGCAAAACCCTAAGCTTGGGGATGCTAGTTTTGCTATGTCTACTATTTGTTGCAATGATCATGATTGGGGTGATTCTTCGTATGATCTTGAAAATTTATTTAAGCCCCATAATGATTATGAGATTGATAATAATGTTTGCAATATTATTGAAAGTGGGTTTGGAAGAGTGTCAACTTTAGATCCCACATATTTGGAGAATGTTCAATCTTATGAAATTTTTGATACAAGTAGGTTTGGAGATGTCATGACTTTAGTTAATGTTAATCCCACTATTTTGGAAGAGTGTCAACTTCGCATGCATGTGGATCGTGTTGAGAATATGTTATGTGATAGCTATTTTGTTGAATTCACTTATGATCCTACATGTAATTATTATGAGAGATGGAACTATGGTTGTAGAAATTTTCATGTTACTAAATTACCTCTCTTCATGTTGAGATTGCTATCGTCTCTTTCTTCTTCCTTGCATATGGTAGCTTTTGATTTTCTTGATAACTTGTTTGCTTATAAAATCCCTATGCATAGGAAGCATGTTAGACTTAAACTTGTTTTTCACATGTTATATGATGCTCTCTTTGTATTTCAATTGCTATCTTTCATGTGAGCATCAATAAAATTATCAATGCCTAGCTAAAAGGCTTTAAAGAAAAGCGCTTGTTGGGAGACAACCCAATATATTTCCTTTCTGTTTAGTAATAAAATAAATCATCTAGCCTCTGTTTAGATATGGTTTTATGTTTTAAGTAGTGTTTGTGCCAAGTAGAACCTTTAGGATAGCTTACGGTGATAGTTGTGTTGATCCTGAAAATCAGAAACTTTTGCGCTTAGTAAATTAGTTTTTAAAATTCACACAAACGTGATTTTGATCTGATTCTTTTTTCTCTGGATTGGTACACAAAGTTTCCAGGTTTTCCTAATTTTTATGTATTTTGGAGTTACATAAGTATTCGAGAGTTACAGATTACTAAAGACTGTTCTGTTTTTGACAGATTCTCTTTTTTCGCGTGTTGTTTGCTTATTTTGATGAATCTCTGGGTAGTATCGGGGGTTATGAACCATGGAGAAGTTGTAATACAGTAGATATTACACCAATATAAATAAAGAATGAGTTTGCAACAGTACCTTAAAGTGGTGATTTATTTTCTTATACTAACGGAGCTCATGAGATTTTCTGTCGAGTTTTGTGTTGTGAAGTTCTCAAGTTTTGTGTAAGGATTTGATGGACTATGGAATAAGGAGTGGAAAAAGTTTAAGCTTAGGGATGACCAAGGCACCCCAAGGTAATATTCAAGGACAACCAAAAGCCTAAGCTTGGGGATGCCCCGGAAGGCATCCCCTCTTTCGTCTTCGTCTATCGGTAACTTTACTTGAGGCTATATTTTTATTCACCACATGATATGTGTTTTGCTTGGAGCGTCTTGTATGATTTGAGTCTTTGCTTTTTAGTTTACCACAATCATCCTTGTTGTACACACATTTTGGGAGAGACACGCATGAATCGTGATTTATTAGAACACTGTATGTGCTTCACTTATATCTTTTGAGCAAGGCAATATTCACTACTAGGAAAAGTATTTCTAGTGGCGCACCTGTTTTGGCCATTAATGGCGCACTACAGGTGCGCCACTAGCATCACGCCATTCGTAATTAATACTAATGGCGCATCCCTGGTGCGCCATTAGTATACCAGACAGTAGTGGCGCACCAGGGAGTGCGCCATTAGTATGTCAAGTGGTGCGACATTACTATCTGACTTAATAATGGCGCACCACATAGAAGTGCGGCATTACTAACAAAATTTTTTCAAAATTTTTTTAGAAAAAAATTTCAATTTTTTTTCGCTTTTTTCTTAATCTCAAGTCAAATCGCACTCCGTGGTCAAACTTCCCGAAAGGTCACCCATCCTCACATTACTCCAGCCCAAGCATGCTTAACTTCAGAGTTCTATCCAACCCCAACACCAGCTCACTTAACAGACACTTGTTGATATATCTACCATATCAATCCTATTAAACCCTGTTGATGTCTAGGACTTTCTTCATGTTCATGAGTGTGATGAAATTTTGAAAAAAATTCAAACTTCCATTCATATTACGTATCATATTTTGAACATTTTTTCATATAGGGTGGGATGAGTAGATGATTTTTCATATAAAAACTTTTTAATCCGAGTTCATATGCAAAAGTTATGCCCATTTTATAAATTCCCGAGTGTCGAGTGAATGCGAGGAGCCGAGGCATTTTTGCATTTGCCAGCCCCGGTCCGGCAGGTCAACCGTCTATTTGAAGATACGGGGATTCTCAGATCCAAACCCCACCCTCTTCCCCCGAGCAAGCATCTAACAGAGCGCTCCGAAAAGACCATTCCAACATGGTCGTCGCAACTCTTCTTCTCGCTCTCCTCGCTCCAAGCTGGGAGACTGGGAAGAGTGTTAGTTCCTCACAGCCGTTTGATAGAGTTACAGACCCAAGGGTTTCTCCCACCGACGTTCATGGTCCCCGTCCGAGCTGGAATAGCCACCTATAATGGAGGGGAGCAAGCGGAGGGATCTAATCCATCTCCAGAGGAGCGAATATGCCTCATCCCGCATCTGCTAAGGGGCGTCGGATTTCCTATCCACCCATTTCTTCGCGGGCTCCTGGAATTCTATGGCCTCCAGTTGCATAACTTCACCCCTGCCTCCGTGCTGCATATAGCAGGATAAGTTTCCCTTTGTGAGCTATTTCTAGGCTGCGAGGCTCACTTTGGGTTGTGGAAGAAGTTATTCTGCCTTGTCCCTCGCAACCAGGGAGAATCCCTATGTTAGGTGGGCAGAGCCGAAGTATGGCGCATTGCCGAGACCGGATACCTATACGGTACTCCCAAGAAGGCACCAGAGAACTGGCCTTCGGAGTGGTTTTATGTCGACGGCGTTCCCCTTCCGGATCCAGTTCGGACAGGTCTCCCCAAGTTCAATAATGCTCCGCCAAAGGCACGTCGAAGCTGGCGTCCTCGGGGCCCCAGAGAGGAGGATACCAGAGAAATACACTTCCTGATGAGTAGGATAAAGTTACTAGCCAAATCCGGGCTAATGATAGTCGAGGTTATGGCAATATGCATAATGCGGGGAGTGCAGCCGCTTCAATACTGGGGGAAGCCCATGTGGCACTACAACGGGGAAGATGATGCCTCCCGCTGTGGCCGTAAAGGTCCGGACTCTGCCACTGCTCTGGCAAGGATATTATCCGATTTGTATAAAGGAGAAGAAGAAGAATTCCTTCATATTAAACCGCGGGAAGGGTTTTCTATGTACAAGCCCCCAAGCTGGGTAAGTCATCATTCTTTCCCCCACTTCACTTATTGTGGCGTTCTTCACCAAGATTATTTACCTCAATATTTCCAAGCAGGAACTGAGGAGGGCCGTAGAAGGAATTTCCAGCCCCTCCCTGCAGCCAGAGGACCCCGGAAGGGCCCTCGATCCAGGACTCGAAGAAGATCCGGATATTACTGTGGAGCTCGTCAATGGGATATTTTATCAGGCGAGCTGCGATGGCGCCTTAGTGGCTATTATCACCGACTATCCTGGACTGCTACCTACATCGCGCGTAAGCCAAGCCAAAAACCCTATCCTCCGAAGATGACTCCTTTCTGATGACATGCCTTACACCCGAAGTGTCGTGTTTTTGCAGAGACGACGGTCAGAGCGCAGGGCCGAACCCCTGGGGACCCATCGGCAGAGGGCGTACGGATCGGGCAGGCTTAAGAGGAAGGCAGTTAGGGCCGAAACGCCGCTACAGAGGTATGGTAAAAACCTGCTTTGTGATTATTATATTTGAAATGTAACAACACCCTTTGTGTCCTGGCAGGAAGAGGAGTAGCCGAACTATATCCGGGGATCCTGTCGATCACGCCTCCACTAGCCGGATTCCAGAACCGGCTTCGAGAGAGGAGGCGGACATGGGGCCGATGCCGCATTGTCCCCCGACAGAGGATGCAGATATGCTCTTCGCCACAAATTCCGAAGTAGAGAGCGCCATGAATCACCGACGCCGACGGGCCGTACTTCGCAACAACATCTTTTCCGAAGAGGCTTTTAATGCTTTCAATTCGGGAGACACATATATCCGAGTTGCTCAAGGCGGGCTTGCCCGAGCGACGGACCAGTATACCAAAGATATACGGGTAAGAAAATTTAATAAGCATGCATAGCAGTAGCCCCCGAGACTTGAAACGGTTGGAACAACAGTTTTAAGGATCAATGTATGCACAGATCCTTGTAGATAAGAATGAGCAATTGTCTCGAGAGCTGGAGGAGTGCAAGACCCAACTGAGGGCCGCGGTTGCCAAGTTGGAGGAATCCCAGAAGGCCTCATCTGGTAACATTTGTCTTAATTGTACGGAGACGTACCAGTTAGTAAGTGTCTTTTATTAACAGAAAATTCTGCAGACCATCCTGGGGTGAATCCGGAGGTCGTAGGAGATAATGAGTCGCATCTCCAAAGGCAGCTAAAAGCTGGCGAGCGTGTTCTAACGCAAGTTTGGTAGGAGAAGAACAATCTTCAAGATGCCAATGTTCGGCTGGACGTCAAATTAAAAGATGTTCGCGCTCAACTGGCGGACTCCGTGAAGGAGAACAAAAGGCTTCGACGCGACATTTATGGTAAGTGCCTTGACGAACTACAGTATAGCTCGGCGGCGAAGCATATTGATTTTTTTATTTGTAGGCATGTTAACGGGCCGCCCTGAGGAGGAGGTGCCCGTGTCTGCAGGCGATTTACTGCAGGACCTCTCACAACTACACGAGCGAGCTCGGCAGGTGATGCAGGGCATTGCTCAGGCCGTGTGGCCATCAAGCTTTCTGCCGAAGGGCATGGGGGAGCTTGTGGACATGCTTCAAGGAGCACAACGGAGCTTCCTTTTGTGGAAGATGTCAGCCTGCCTACAAGGTGCGAGAGAAGCCTGGGCTATGGTGAAGACGCGCTACACCAAGCTGGACCCGAACCATATGGCCGAAGTCGGACCGGCGGGGCCAGATGGGCAAGAAATTTCCGTGAGTCTGGTGTATGACCAGGTAGCGTTAGCCGCTGATACGTCTCCAATGTATCTATAATTTTTGATTACTCCATGCTACTTTACCTACTGTTTTGGACTATATTGGGCTTTATTTCCCACTTTCATATTATTTTTGGGACTAACCTATTAACCGGAGGCCCAGCCCAGAATTGTTGTTTTGTGTCTATTTCAGTATTTTAAAGAAACAGAATATCAAACGGAGTCCAAATGGAATAAAACCTTCGGGAACGTGATTTTCTCACCGAACATGATCCAGGAGACTTGGACCCTGCTCCAAGGAACAGCCGTGGAGGTCACGAGGGCGAAGGGCGCCCCCCTAGGCGCGCCCCCTGCCTCGTGGGCCCCCTGTTGCTCCACCGACGTACTCCTTCCTCCTATATATACCTACGTACCTCCGTCAGATCAAATACGGAACCAAAAACCTAATTCCACCGCCGCAACTTTCTGTATCCACGAGATCCCATCTTGGGGCCTGTTCTGGAGCTCCGCCGGAGAGGGCATCTTCCATGGAGGGCTTCTACATCAACACCATAGCCTCTCCGATGAAGTGTGAGTAGTTTACTTCAGACCTTCGGGTCCATAGCTAGTAGCTAGATGGCTTCTTCTCTCTTTTTGGATCTCAATACAATGTTCTCCCCCTCTCTTGTGGAGATCTATTCGATGTAATCTTGTTTTTGCGGTGTGTTTGTTGAGACCGATGAATTGTGGGTTTATGATCCAGCTTATCTATGAACAATATTTGATTCTTCTCTGAATTCTTTTATGTATGATTGAGTTATCTTTGCAAGTCTCTTCGAATTATCCTTTTGGTTTGGCCATCTAGATTGGTAGTTCTTGCAATGGGAGAAGTGTTTAGCTTTGGGTTCAATCTTGCGGTGTCCTTACCCAGTGACAGAAAGGGTTGCAAGGCACGTATTGTATTGTTGCCATCGAGGATAACAAGATGGGGTTTTTCTCATATTGCATGAATTTATCCCTCTACATCATGTCATCTTGCTTAAGGCGTTACTCTATTTTTAACTCAATACTCTAGATGCATGCTGGATAGCGGTCGATGAGTGGAGTAATAGTAGTAGATGCAGAATCGTTTCGATCTACTTGTTTTTGACGTGATGCCTATATACATGATCATACCTAGATAATCTCATAATTATTCGCTTTTCTATCAATTGCTCAACAGTAATTTGTTCACTCACCGTAGAATACTTATGCTCTTGAGAGAAGCCACTAGTGAAACCTATGGCCCCCGGGTCTATTCTCATCATATCAATCTCCATTACTTTATTACTCGCTTTGTTTTTACTTTGCCTTTTACTTTTTACATTGCATCTCTATATTAAAAATACCAAAAATATTATTTATCATCTCTATCAAATCTCACCCTCGTAAGTGACTGTGAAGGGATTGACAACCCCTAATCGCATTGGTTGCGAGTAGCTATCGTTTTTTGTAGGTACGAGGGACTCGTGCGTGATCTCCTACTGGATTGATACCTTGGTTCTCAAAAACTGAGGGAAATACTTACGCTACTTTACTGCATCATCCTCTCCTCTTCGGGGAAATCCAACGCAGTGCTCAAGAGGTAGCAAGAAGAATTTCTGGCGCCGTTGCCGGGGAGTTTGCGCAAAAGTCAACCATACCAAGTACCCATCACAATCCCTATCTCTCGCATTACATTATTTGCCTCGTTTTCCTCTCCCCTACTTCACCCTTGCCGTTTTATTCGCCTTCTCTTTCCCAATCTCCTCCTCTCTTTCTCTTTTGCCTTTTTCTCGTTTGCCTCTTTGCTTGCTCGTGTGTTAGTTTGCTTACTTGTCACAATGGCTCTCCCTAAATTTGGTGATCTTCACCTTAAAAGGCTAGAGGAGATCGAAAGAAATGTCAGAAAGTTTATGGTTTTGCAATTTGAGCATAATAATTTCTTTAGAAACGAGCTTAAGGAACAAAAAGGTTTTATGAGTTTTATGAATAAAGAGCTCGATGACATGTCTAAATAATTCAATGGTATAAGAGCTCAAATTGCTCGTCTTGAAAAAATGACCGCTAAAATTTCTGATATGCAAGCTACCTTAGTTAATAAGATGGCCGCTAAACTAAATTCCTATGAAAATCAAGATGAAGATCTAAAAGTTATTGATGTGTCCCCTATTAAATCTTTGTTTTGCAATATGAATCTTGATGAAACTGAATATGATTTTCCTTTACCTAGAAGGCGTTCTAAGAATTCGGAGTTTCTAGATCTTGATGATGAAATTGATGAAAGTGGGATTAAAAGAAATAAAAATCTTGATGTTGCTAAACCCACTATTTTGGATCTCAAGGAATTTAATTATGAAAATTGCTCTTTGATTGGTTGTATTTCCTTGTTGCAATCCGTGCTAGATTCTCCTCATGCTTATAGTCAAAATAAGGCCTTAACCAAACACATTGTTGATGCCTTGATGCAATCTTATGAAGAAAAACTTGAGTTGAAAGTTTCTATCCCTAGAAAACTCTATGATGAGTGGGAACCTACTATCAAAATTAAAATTAAAGATTATGAGTTTCATGCCTTGTGTGATTTGGGTGCTAGTGTCTCCACTATTCCCAAAACTTTGTGTGATTTGCTAGATTTTCGTGACTTTGAAGATTGCTCTCTAAACTTGCATCTTGCGGATTCCACTATTAAAAAGCCTATGGGAAGAATTAATGATGTTCTTATTGTTGCAAATAGGAATTATGTGCCCGTAGATTTTATCGTTCTTGATATAGATTGCAATCCTTCATGTCCTATTATTCTTGGTAGACCTTTCCTTAGAACGATTGGTGCGATTATTGATATGAAGGAAGCGAATATTAGATTCCAATTTCCCTTGAAAAAGGGTATGGAACACTTCTCTAGAAAGAAAATAAAATTACCATATGAATCTATCATGAGAGCCACTTATGGACTACCCACCAAAGATGGCAAAACTTAGATCTATCTTCGCTTTTATGCCTAGCTAGGGGCGTTAAACAATAGCGCTTGTTGGGAGGCAACCCAATTTTATTTTGTGTTTTTTGTTTTTGCTTCTGTTTAGGAATAAATAATCCATCTAATTTATGTTTAGATGTGGTTTTATGTTTTAATTAGTATTTGTGCCAAGTAGAACCTATAGGATAAGTTATGATGATAGTTGATTTGATTCTGCTGAAAAACAGAAACTTTGCGCTCACGAGAAACAATTCAATAAATCACAGGAATGAGATTTTGCATTGATTCCTTTTGCTTCTGATCAATAAACAAATTTTCCAGTACGTCCTATTTTGGTAGAATTTTTAGAGTTCCAGAAGTTTGAGTTAGTTACAGATTTCTACAGACTGTTCTGTTTTTGACAGATTCTGTTTTTCGTGTGTTGTTTGCTTATTTCAATGCATCTATGGCTAATAAATTAGTTTATAAACCATAAGGAAGTTGGAATACAGTAGGTTTAACACCAATATAAATAAAGAATGAGTTTGTTACAGTACCTTGAAGTAGTCTTTTGTTTTCTTTCACTAACGGAGCTCACGAGATATCTATTGAATTTTGTGTTGTGAAGTTTTCAAGTTTTGGGTGAATTCTTTTGATGGATTATGGAACAATTTCCATCGGTAATTTACTTGGAGCTATATTTTTATTCACTACATGTCATGTGTTTTGCTTGGAGCGTCTTATATTATTTGCGTCTTTGCTTGTTAGTTTGCCACAATAATCCTTGATGTACAAACCTTTTGAGAGAGCCATACATGATTTGGAATTTGCTAGAATACTCTATGTGCTTCACTTATATCTTTTGAGCTTGATAGTTTTGCTCATAGTGCTTCACTTATATCTTTTGAGCGTAATAATTTTTTCTCTAGTGCTTCACTTAGATCTTTTAGAGCACGGTGGTGGATTTGTTTTAAAGAAACTATTGATCTCTCATGCTTCACTTAGATTATTTTGAGAGTTGTTAATAGCATGGTAATTTGTTTAAAGTTAATATACTTGGTATTCAAGATTTGTGAAACTTTCTTTTGAGTGCGTTGAATACTAAGATAAGTTTGATGCTTGATAATTGTTTTGAGATATGGAGGTGATAATATCAAAGCAATGCTAGTTGGGGTGATTATGAATTTAAAGAATGCTTGTGTTGAAGTTTGTGATTCCCGTAGCATGCACGTATGGTGAACCGCTTTGTGATGAAGTCGGAGCACAATTTTATTTATTGATTGTCTTCCTTATGAGCGGCAGTCGGGGACGAGCGATGGTATTTTCCTACCAATCTATCCCCCTAGGAGTATGCGTTTAATGCTTTGGTTTTTGATGACTTCTAAATTTTTGCAACAAGTGCATGAGTTCTTTTGATTAATGTTGAGTCCATGGATTATACGCACTCTCACCCTTCCACCATTGCTAGCCTCTCTAATACCGCGCACTTTTCGCCAGTATCATACACCTACCATTTACCTTCCTCAAAACAGCCACCATACCTACCTATCATGGCATTTCCATAGCCATTCCGAGATATATTGCCATGCAACTTTCCACCGTTCCGCTCATATGACACACATTACTTTTGTCATATTGCTTTTTGCATGAACATGTAGTTGACATTGTATTTGTGGCAAAGCCACCGTTCATAATTCTTTCATACATGTCACTCATGATTCATTGTATATCCCGGTACACCGCCGGAGGCATTCATATAGAGTCATATTTTGTTCTAAGTATCGAGTTGTAATTGTTGAGTTGTAAGGAAAATAAAAGTGTGATGATTATCATTATTAGAGCATTGTCCCAGTGAGGAAAGGATGATGGAGACTATGATTCCCCCATAAGTCGGGATGAGACTCTGGACTTTATGAAAAATAAAAGAGTCCAAAGAAGCCCAAATAAAAAAAAAGAGTGGCCATAAAAAAAGAAAAAAAATGAGAAAGGCCAAATAAAAAAATGAGAGAAAAAGAGAGAAGGGACAATGCTACTATCCTTTTTCCACACTTTTGCTTCAAAGTAGCACCATGATCTTCATGATAGAGGGTCTCATATGTTGTCACTTTCATATACTAGTGGGAATTTTTCATTATAGAACTTGGCTTGTATATTCCAATGATGGGCTTCCTCAAAAGTGCCCTAGGTCTTCGTGAGCAAGCAAGTTGGATGCACACCCACTTAGTTTCTTTTTTTGAGCTTTCATATACTTATAGCTCTAGTGCATCCGTTGCATGGCAATCCCTACTCACTCACATTGATATCTATTGATGGGCATCTCCATAGCCCATTGATACGCCTAGTTGATGTGAGACTATATTCTCCTTTTTGTCTTCTCCACAACCACCATTCTATTCCACCTATAGTGCTATGTCCATGGCTCACGCTCATGTATTGCGTGAAAGTTGAAAAAGTTTGAGATTTCTAAAGTATGAAACAATTGCTTGGCTCGTCATCAGGGTTGTGCATGATTAAATACTTTGTGTGATGAAGATAGAGCATAGCCAGACTATATGATTTTGTAGGGATAACTTTCTTTAACCATGCTATTTTGAGAAGACATGATTGCTTTAATTTGTATGCTTGAAGTATTATTACTTTTTTGTCAATATGAACTTTTGTCTTGAATCTTTCGGATCTGAATATTCATGTCACAATTAAGAAGATTTACATTGAAATTATGCCAAAGTATCACTCCGCATCAAAAATTCTTTTTTATCATTTACCTACTCGAGGACGTATCTACAATTTTTGATTGCTCCATGCTACTTTACCTACTGTTTTGGACTATATTGGGCTTTATTTTCCACTTTCATACTCCCTCCATTCCTAAATATAGGGTGTATAGTTTTTGGCACGGAAATTAAAGAACACACATGGAGGGAAAATTTCACAAGTTTTGGGCGACATTACACATGACTAATTGACATGAGAAAATAGAGGAGCTTGCGTGATATAAGGAAATGTAAACAAATCCCTCAAAAAATTATCCAAATGAGTGGTGCAGCGCAATACACCTTATATTTCGGATTTTTTCTCAAAAATCTATACACCTTATATCAAGGAACGGAGGGAGTATTATTTTTGGGACTAACCTATTAACCGGAGGCCCGGCCTAGAATTGCTGTTTTTTTTGCCTATTTCAGTATTTCAAAGAAACAGAATATCAAACGGAGTCCAAACGGAATAAAACCTTCGGGAATGTGATTTTCTCACCGAACGTGATCCAGGAGACTTGGACCCTGCTCCAAGGAACAGCCGTGGAGGTCACGAGGGTGGAGGGTGCGCCCCCCTGCCTTGTGGGCCCCCCTGTTGCTCCACCGACGTACTCCTTCCTCCTATATATACCTACGTACCTCCGTCAGATCAAATACGGAGCCAAAAACCTAATTCCACCGTCGCAACTTTCTATATCCACGAGATCCCATCTTGGGGCCTGTTCCGGAGCTCCGCCGGAGAGGGCATCTACCATGGAGGGCTTCTACATCAACACCATAGCCTCTCCGATGAAGTGTGAGTAGTTTACTTCAGACCTTCGGGTCCATAGCTAGTAGCTAGATGGCTCCTTCTCTCTTTTTGGATCTCAATACAATGTTCTCCCCCTCTCTTGTGGAGATCTTTTCAATGTAATCTTCTTTTTGCGGTGTGTTTGTTAAGACCGATGAATTGTGGGTTTATGATCCAGCTTATCTATGAACAATATTTGATTCTTCTCTGAATTCTTTTATGTATGATTGAGTTATCTTTGCAAGTCTCTTCGAATTATCCGTTTGGTTTGGCCAACTAGATTGGTAGTTCTTGCGATGGGAGAAGTGTTTAGCTTTGGGTTCAATCTTGCGGTGTCCTTACCCAGTGACAGAAAGGGTTGCAAGGCATGTATTGTATTGTTGCCATTGAGGATAACAAGATGTGGTTTTTATCATATTGCATGAATTTATCCCTCTACATCATGTCATTTTGCTTAAGGCGTTACTCTGTTTTTAACTTAATACTCTAGATGCATGCTGGATAGCGGTCGATGAGTGGAGTAATAGTAGTAGATGCAGAATCGTTTCGATCTACTTGTTTTGGACGTGATGCCTATATACATGATCATACCTAGATAATCTCATAATTATTCGCTTTTCTATCAATTGCTCAACAGTAATTTGTTCACCCACCGTAGAATACTTATGCTCTTGAGAGAAGCCACTAGTGAAACCTATGGCCCCCAGGTCTATTCTCATCATATCAATCTCCATTACTTTATTACTCGCTTTGTTTTTACTTTGCCTTTTACTTTTTACATTGCATCTCTATATTAAAAATACCAAAAATATTATTTATCATCTCTATCAGATCTCACCCTCGTAAGTGACCGTGAAGGGATTGACAACCCCTAATCTTGTTGGTTGCGAGTAGCTATCGTTTTGTGTAGGTACTAGGGACTCGTGCATGATCTCCTACTGGATTGATACCTTGGTTCTCAAAAACTGAGGGAAATACTTACGCTACTTTACTGCATCATCCTCTCCTCTTCGAGGAAATCCAACGCAGTGCTCAAGAGGTAGCAGCCGCAAAGTATTCCCAACAGGATTGTAAACTAGATAGCCTGTTGGATGGTATAGAGGAGGAATATAGTCAGTCCAAGTGACTGTGTAATTCAATGGACATAAGTAGTCCCTAGCCAGATTAAAATCATTTGTCATGGCGGACCATTTCGCTTCAGCCCCTGGATCCGATAGTCCGGGGTGTATCCGAATACCCGCTTAGTTATACAGAATCGGGTATGCATGGAAACCAGGCGTAGGGGTCATACGTGCTTGAACAGACAAGTACCCAACTAGTTATGTTATATTACATGGATAGTAAGAAACATATTCCAGGGAGAATAGTTCCGTTAGGGGTTCCTTTCTCGGGGTATGCATGCGACGATGCACATGTCCAAACTGCGAACAAGGACGCGGGATACAAAACTTCTGGGGATTCACGTTGTAATAAACGAAGAACATCTTTTGTCTACCAACCGAATATTCCCTTAAGAACGCTAGCTTTCGGCTTCACCCAGTCTGAGGTACACATCCGGCTGAACCGGCAGTAACAATCGCAGAGGTGCTCCCCTTATACCCTAGCCGAATTAACGGGAACGTAGGGCATAAACACAAGAGCCAGGCAACCCAGCATGGCCACATCTTAAGTCATATCGATGCATATAATGGTGAAGAAAAGGCACATGTGGAAAAACAACGCATATGTGATGGGCAAGAAGCTGTTAAAGTAATTATATTTAGCTTCCGTATAGGAAGCCCCCAGGTATTGCTTGCACACATAGTGCGGCTGGAGGGATCCGGGCGTCCGTACTGTATTTAGTACTTTGTGTGAATAGGAAAAATGTCGAGAAAGGAAAAGGTAGGGAACATAATTAAGGGGGGGGGGGGTAAGGAGACGAACACTGAGTTCGGCGCTAGGCGTAGAATCTTCGGAGTCTGGCCGCGTTCCATGGGTTCGGCTCGAGTCTGTTATCGGATGCATTATGTAAGCGGTACGCTCCTACGGTGAGAACTTTATCAATGACGAAGGGACCCTCCCACTTAGGTTTGAGCTTGTCCTTCTTCTTCTCCGGTAGGCGTAGAACGAGTTCGCCAATATTATAAGTTTTGGCCCGCACTTCTCTGCTTTGGTAACGTCGAGCCTGCTGCTGATAGAATGTGGAACAGGCTTTTACGACGTCGCGCTCCTCCTCCAGGGCATCTAAGTTACCCTGCCGATCTAACTCGGCTTCCTTCTCTTCGTACATGCGCACGCGAGGCGAATCATGTATTATGTCGCAGGGTAGTACTGCTTCTGCACCGTACACCATAAAAAATGGTGTGTATCCGATGGTGCGATTCGGCGTGGTCCGCAGCCCCCAGAGTACAGAGTCGAGCTCTTCGACCCAGTGCGTGTCCGACTCTGTCAAGGATCGCACTCTGGGTTTGATGCCGCTCATGATGAGACCGTTTACACGTTCGACCTGGCCGTTTGTTTGGGGATGGTAGACGGAGGCATAATCGAGCTTTATGCCCATGTTGCCGCACCAAGTTTTCACTTCATCGGCTGGGAAGTTTGAGCCATTATCAGTGATGATGCTGTGGGGGACGTCGTATCAGTGTACGACCCCGGATATGAAGTCTATCACTGGTCCGGATTCGGCCGTTTTAACTGGTTTAGCTTCTATCCATTTGGTGAACTTGTCCACCATGACCAATAAGTATTTTTTTTCTTATGGCTTCCCCCTTTAAGGGGTCCCACCATATCCAGCCCCCAGACCGCGAAGGGCCAAGTTATGGGGATTGTTTGGAGAGCGGTAGGGGGCATATGACTCTGATTGGCAAAGAGCTGGCAACCGACACGGTGTTGGACCAGGTGTTGTGCATCTGCTCGGGCTGTCGGCCAATAGAAGCCTGTACGAAAGGCCTTGCTGACTAGTGCTCGAGTCGCACCGTGGTGCCCGCCCAGTCCGGCATGGATTTCAGCCAAGAGCTGCCGCCCTTCCTCTTTGGAGATGCACCGTTGGAGCACTCCGGTCGCACTTCTCTTACAGAGTTCCCCTTCATGGACTTTGTAAGCTTTAGAGCGCCGCACGATGCAACGTGCTTCGTTTTGGTCTTCGGGGAGCTCCTGCCTATTTAGGTAGGCCAAGAAAGGCTCAGTCCACGAGGCGATTACAGCCATGATTTCGTGGGCCGAAGATGTTATTTCGGCGGTGGAGCCTCCGATTATGTCTGATGGTTCGGAATCTGGGGATGTATTCGGATCCGTGCTAGTGTTGCCGGACTCCCCTTCCCATACCACGGATGACTTGAATAGCCTTTCCAGGAATATATTAGGTGGGACGGGGTCGCGTTTAGCACCAATGCGGGCAAGAACATCCGCTGCTTGATTGTTTTCTCGAGCCACATGGTGGAATTCGAGCCCCTCGAACCGAGCTGACATTTTGAGGACGGCATTACGGTAGGCCGCCATTTTCGGATCCTTGGCATCAAAGTCTCCGTTTATTTGTGATATTGCGAGGTTTGAATCCCCGCGCACCTCCAGGCGTTGAATGCCCATAGAGACTGCCATCTTCGGCCGTGCAACAAAGCCTCGTATTCGGCTGCATTGTTGGAGTCTATGTATAATATTTGGAGTTCGTACTGGACCGTATCTCCGGTGGGAGACATTAGGACTACACCTGTTCCCAATCCGGCCAGCATTTTAGAGCAGTCAAAGTGGATGATCCAGTTAGAGTACGCGCCGTAATCTTTAGGCCTTGTTCGTTTAAACCTCCTCTCAAGAGGATTGGAGTGGATTGGAGGGGATTTTGGCTTGTAGGGGATCTAATCCCCCTCAATCCCTGCCAATCCCCTTCCAAAACCGCCTCAACCGAACAAGGCCTTAGGGAGTTCGGCTTCTGTCCATTCGGCGAAAAAATCAGCCAGTACTTGCGACTTGATGGCCCGCCGTGGGTTGTATGTTATGTCGAACGGAAGGAGCTCAATGGCCCATTTAGCAATCTGGCCCGTAGCATCGCGGTTATTTATTATGTCGTTGAGTGGTACTTCGGAGGCCACCGTAATCGAACACTCTTGAAGTGTCTTAGCTTCCGGGATGCCATGAAGACCGCGTATGCTATTTTTTGATAGTGTGGGTATTGGGATTTGCATGGGGTGAGGACCATGGATATGTAATATACTGGCTTCTGGAGCGGAAATTTGTATCCGTCAGCCTCTCGTTCGACGACGAGCACTGCGCTTACAAACTTGATGTGTTGCAGCTATGTACAGCAGCATAGGTTCGCCAATATTTGGCGCTGTTAGGGATGGATTACTGGCCAATAAGGTCTTTATTTCGTCCAGTCCAGCCGCGGCTGCATCCATCCACATGAAGTGTTCTGTGCGCCGAAGAAGGCGGTAAAGAGGTAATGCCTTTTCTCCTAACCGGGAGATAAAGCGGCTTAAGGCAGCCACGCATCCAGCTAGTTTCTGGATATGCTTGAGGTCTGTTGGGATAGCCAACTACGACAGAGCTCTGATCTTTGCTGGATTCGCCTCAATTCCTCTATTGGAAACAATGAAGCCGAGCAGCTTCCCAGAGGGTACGCTGAAAACACATTTTTCCGGGTTTAGCTTGATGTCGTATGTTCGGAGGTTGTCGTATGTAAGCCTCAAGTCGTCTATTAGGGTTTCGACATGTCTTGTTTTTATGACCACGTCATCCACATACGCCTCCACTGTTTTGCCGATTTGCTTTTCCAGGCATGTTTGAATCATGCGTTGATAGGTTGCGCCGGCATTTTTCAGCCCGAAAGGCATAGTGTTGAAGCAGAAAGGACCGTATGGCGTTATGAAAGCTGTTGCAGCTTGGTCGGACTCTGCCATCTTTATTTGATGGTATCTAGAGTATGCGTCGAGGAAACACAGTGAGTCGTGTCCTTCAGTGGCATCGATGATTTGATCAATGCGAGGGAGGGGAAAGGGATCCTTGGGGCAAGCCTTGTTGAGGTCTTTGAAGTCGACGCATAGGCGCCAGTATTTGTCCTTCTTTGGTACCATTACCAGATTTGCCAGCCAATCCGGATGCTTGATATCTCTGATGAATCCGGCCTCAAGTAGCTTGGCTAGCTCTTCCCCCATGGCTTGTCGTTTGGGCTCTGAAAACCGCCTTAGAGTCTGCTTGACAGGTTTGTATCCTTTTAGTATATTGAGGCTGTGTTCGGCCAGTCTGTGTGGGATGCCCGGCATGTCCGATGGGTGCCAGGCGAAAATGTCCCAATTCTCGCGTCAGAAATCTCGCAGTGCGGCGTCCATTGCGGGGCTCAACTGTGTCCCGATGGAAGCTTTCTTCATGGGGTCCGTTGGATGGACCTGGAATTTGACTATCTTGTCTGCGGGTTTAAATGAGGTGGACTTGGGTCGCTTGTCGAATATCACATCGTCCCTGTCCATGGTGGCATGCAGCGTTGTTAATTCTTCGGTTGCTAGGGCTTCGGATAATGCTTCCAGGGCTAGTGCTGCGGTTTTGTTTTCGGCGTGAAGTGCGACGTCCGGATCACTGGCTAGAGTGACGATTCCATTGGGTCCGGGCGTTTTAAGCTTCATGTACCCGTAATGGGGTATAGCTTGAAAGCTTGTAAACGCGTCCCGTCCTAAAAGGGCGTGGTATCCGCTGCTGAAAGGAGCCACTTGGAATGTGATTTCTTCGGACCTGTAATTCTCCGGGGTGCCGAATACCACATCAAGTGTGATTTTTCCCGCACACCGCACTTCCCGACTAGGGATAATTCCCCTGAAGGTTGTGCCGCTTTGTTCAATGCGGCTTTTATCAGTTTCCATCTTGTTGAGTGTTTCTTCGTAGATCAAGTTTAATCCGCTTCCGCCGTCCATGAGTACTTTAGTGAGCCAAAAGCCATCCATGATTATGCTAAGGACCAGAGCGGCTGGTGCCCGGACGGTCTGGAATCGAGGTTCATCACTGGCATTGAAAGTTATAGCAGTGTCGTTCCACAGATTTATTTTTTCCACATGGCAGATTTCAGCGGAGCTTCGATGAGCTCGCTTGCGCCTATTGTTTGAGGCGAAAGTCTCGAAGACTTTTAGTACCGTATTGTGTTCTTTGGTGGGATGTTGTTCTGCTTTATGGCTTACAAGAAGATCCTCGCCACTTTTTGCTACCTGCCAGAGTATCCAACATGCCCTAAGGCTATGGGTTGGTGTAGTGTCCGGCGTACTGTGGAGTTTACATGGACCATTGAGCCATTCTTCCAATACAGTTCCACGCCCTGGGGTGGGCTTTGGTTTCTTGGGGATTGGATTGGCCGACTTACGAGGGTTCGCCCGTTTAGCTCGGACAAAGGTTTTTGTGAGAGCCAGACTATCCCAAAATTATGTTTGGGTTTTCCAGGCGCTTTCCATCACACAGTACTTCTGTACTATGGTTGCCAAGTCAGCAAAGTGTATGTCATGATGACTTATAGCGTTAAGGATTCCTTTGTTCGTGCAGTTTTTGTAGAAAAGTGAGACTGCGTCATCCTCACGATAGTCCTTGACCTTATTTAGCACAAGGAGGAATCTGGCCCAGTAGCGATGTACTGTCTCCTGGGGCTCTTGTTTGATATGGGAGAGACATTTTAAGTCCGGGTGGGTGGGCAGCTGAATCCGGATTCTGATCCGATCTAGCGCCCAGGGGCAGGGGAGCTTCCGAGTTTGATAGCTCGGGATCCGGGGCGCTGCCAAATTTTTCCGGCCCAATATCCGATTCTATGTCCGGGGTCTGGGTCATGTCTTCCCTTGAGCGGGTGTCCGGCTCAGGGATCTCGGTGATCCGGACATAATTAATCCTCAAAATAGAGGGGTGATCTGTATGTGGCTCCTCCAGTACCGCTATCTCATGGGTGGCCGGCGGGGATTTAATGTCCCTTTGGTCGGGTTTAAGCCCGATCCGGTCATAGTCTGTGGCGACTCCCAAAGCAGCGATGCGATCCAAGAGCTCATCAAGGGAGGAGAGCTCTATCGGATCCATCTGTTCGGCGAGTTCCGAATTGATGTGGAGGCTATGCGCGATGACTCAAGAGGTCATTGTTGGCGCGACAGCCGATGGGACAGCCATAATGAAGCCGCCAAGTCGAGGAGTTTGGCCTACAGCCAGCGCTCTCCCAGAGGTGATGTTATCCTTGTAAACGAGACGGGCCATCGAGCCTTGCAGCGATGACACAGAGAAACTCTCAATGAAAGCACCAATGTCGGTGTCAAAACCGGCGGATCTCGGGTAGGGTGTCCCGATCTGTGTGTCTTAGGCTAATGGTAACATGAGGTAAGGGACACAATGTTTACCCAGGTTCGGGCCCTCTCAATGGAGGTAAAACCCTACTTCCTGCTTGATTGATATTGATGATATGAGTAGTACAAGAGTTGATCTACCACGAGATCGTAGAGGCTAAACCCTAGAAGCTAGCCTCGGATGGTTATGCTTGTGATCGTCCCTCTAAGGACCAAACTCTCCGATTTGTATAGACATCGGAGAGGGCTAGGGTTTACATGGAGTCGGTTACAAGGAAGGAAATATAATATCCGGATCGCCAAGCTTGTCTTCCACGCAAAGGAGAGTCACATCCGTACACGGGACGGAGTCTTGAGTCTTGTATCTTCACACTCCAACAGTCCGGACAAAGTGTATAGTCCGGCTGTCCAGATAGCCCCTAATCCAGGACTCCCTTAGCTGGGTGATCCTCTATCACCATTAATATTTCTTATGGCAGCAGATCTGCTACAAACTACCTTTAATGAGGCCATGCAACACCCCCTTCTGGAATCACCCCTTCTGCACCATTCCTGCAAAGATTTTCCCATCATCCAATATGCTGATGACATTATTCTTGTGGCAAAGGCTTATGCTAGACAGCTGAGACATATCAAAGATCTTCTTTTGCACTATGCTGCTTACACAGGGCTTAGAGTGAACTATTCTAAATCCATCACGATCTCAGTCAGCACCCCTGCAACCAAGATGAACACTCTTTCACAGTTATTGGGTTGTAAGATTGGCTCTTTTCCTCACACTTATTTGGGTCTACCACTCTGCATCTCAAAACCAATAATTGAGGACGTTGTGCCCATGATGAAAAGGATAGAAAACAGGCTGCTCAGTTGCTCTACCATGCGCTCAATTGGTGATAGTCACCTTACTTAAATCTGTCTTCACCAGCATGCCAACATTTTTCATGTGCTCTCTGATGTTGCCAAAATTAGTGGTTAAACAGATCAATATTTACCTAAAGCAATGTTTTTGGTGAAAATATGGAACACAAGAAAGCGGCCCTGCTCTAATCTCATGGGAGAAAGTATGTAGGCCCAAAGATCATGTAGGTCTTGGAGTTCTGGACATAACCACACACAATCAGGCTCTCCTCATGAAATATCTGCATAAGTTCTTGAATAAAGAGGACGTAGCCTGGGTTAATATTATTTGGGAGGCATATTATCAAGACTCTGCCTGGAGAAAAGATGGTAGGATCTTTCTGGTAGAAAACAATGCTAAAAATGCTGCCCACTTACAAAACCCATGCTAGATGCAAGGCAAACAAAGGAGATACCACACTCTTCTGGTCAGATAATTGGGCAGGACAGACACTTAATAACATATTTCCAGAGCTTTATTCTTTTACAGTGGATAAAAACATCACACTGGTGAAGATGCAGACACATCAGGAAATCGGCCAATTGTTCCATAGACCTCTTTCTACTCAGGCCTACTCCCAATTTAATTTGGTACAAGAAATGATCAACAACAGAGTGGCTATAGAAGACAAAGATCAATTGCACTATGTTTGGTCTTCTCCCCACTTCTCCTCCAGGAAAATGTACAAGCTCCTCATGGGCGATAATTCGGCTCACATTATCTTTACGAATCTCTGGAGCACATCATGCAGACTGAGACATAAGATCTTCTATTGGCTACTAATGCATGACAAACTCAACACCAAGAATCTTTTGCACAGGAAAAACATGTTCTTACAAGATTATAATTGTGCTCTATGCTTTGAGGGTACTGAGGAAACTCTTGTTCACCTCTTTTGGAACTTTCCTTTCTCTCTTCTATGTTGGGATTATCTAACTCCTAATAAGCACAGGGGCATTTCAACCTATGATGAAATTCGGATGACTATTAGTCACCTACTAGAAGAAATTTCATTGGACATTGTGGTGATGAGATGTTAGGGTATATGGTCAGTGAGGAATGATAAGATTTTCATATTAGCAGCCCCTCATATCAACACCTGGAAACACTACCTTAAAGAAGGACTCTGGGCAGTTCAGCTTAGGGCAAAGCAGATAAAAGTAGAGAAACTGATTACTTGGACAGAGCAACACCTCTAATTCAGACCATGGTCCTAGAACTTGAGTGGGTTGATGATGTAATATATGTACCCTTCTAAATATTTATTAATTTATGAAAATACCATAGAACAATTGTTTTATGGTCCAGGTTTCAAAAAATAGAGGCGTCAGCGACGTACTTGCCGTGGTCAGCATTGGAGGAGACTCGGAAGGCATGGAGGAGACGAAGAGGAGGAGTTGGGTCGTGGTCGTAGTGGTGGGCGATGTGGCTGGGAGGGTGCATGAGAGGCATTGGGGTGGACGACGCAAGCCGTCTGCAACGTCCACCGCTCCAAATCTGCCTCCATGGTTCATTTCTTGAAGATGGTTGGATGAGGTAGGAGGAGATATGGAGACTGAACAAGATATACAGGGGTTATCTGCAAATGTGTCTGGAGTGGCGGAAGTTTTTTGCAAGATCGCACAGATTGTCTCATGTATGTTGGATGCATATCCGACGGTCGTAAGTCAAGGATGGCGGACACAACCTAATCATTAACTCAGTTTTTTTATAGGAGTAGAGATGCTATGGGCATGGCATACTCAGAACGGAGAAAGAGTTTAGGCTGTCCAGGGATCGCCAGAAGGTGTTTTGGTTTGGGTCACATTTTTATAAGTTGCACCAACTATTTTCTCCGTACCAAACCGTAGAGATAAGATTTTCCGCACACGCCCGTAGAGACAAAGAATACAACTAGTCCCTCAGGACCTCATTCAATTGTTTCTTTTTCAGGGTGTCTATAATGCTGATATAATCGATAGATCCAAGCCTTCTTCATAAAATAATATTTTGGGTCACCAATTGGCACTAGAGGCGCCCAAAGGTCATTCTGAGTGTTAAGGTCCATACCTATGCCCACCTCTAATTGGATAGAGGGAAAAAACACCCACCTCTAATTTTCTTTCATAGACGGCTTACAAAATAGAAATCTCTCGACACAAGCTAACACCAATGTTGACTAATACTCTTGAATAGTCCAATTTAGCACCAACACGATAATTAAGCACATTGAAATCGACCTCCATTTCCTCAATGAGTACGCCGGTCTCAATGATGTCACAAAAATTCACATGTCGACTCCATGGAAAGCTTGGAAATTATTATTCTCATAGTTTTCTTTAATGACTGAAGGGCCAGCCGAAATGTGATCAAATATCATCTAGACTCACAGGCGCCTGTCGTGGTTCTAAGTCTGACAGTAGTGTAGGGGGGTACTAAAGGAGAGGCAAGATCCTAGCTATGGAGTAGTTGTACACGCAAGAGTTTTACGAGTTCAGGCCCTTCTTGGAGGAAGTAACAACCCTACGTCTCAGTGCCCGGAGGCGTTCGACTGGATTATATGCGTGTGAGTTACAGGGGTGCAAACCCTTCTGCCTGTGGAGGGGGGTGGCTTATATAGAGTGCGCCAGGACCCCAGCCAGCCCACGTAGCGGAGGGTTCAATGTACATAAAGGCCTGGCGTTACTGGTAACGTCTTACATAAAGTGATATCATGGCCATAAAAGACTACTTAATAACAGACCGTTTGGATGCAGAGTGACCCTGCATCTCCTGGTGGTCGAGTGAGTCTTCATGGTCGAGTGTCTTCGAGTCCGTCGAGTGGAATCCTTCCAGGTCGACTGAAAGACAGTTTCTTCTAGAGGTGTCCTTGGGGAGGGTACCTTGGACAGGTCCATGACCCTACCCTAGGTACATGGCTTCATCATTAGCCCCCGAATGGATCGAGGTTTGAGTGAGGAAGGGGTTGAGAATTCTTCCGACCTGCTTTTCGTGATGCGAGAGTGTCTTACTCTGGACCAATGACTTTTTAGTGATGGCGTCAACTTCTCTTTCAGTCGCCTTGATCCATTCTTTGCATCTGCTAAGTGAACTTTTACGAACTTGGAGATTTTCGGGCGACGGATCGGAGGAAATCTGCTGTCTGACAAGTTGCTTTGCTATTCGCGGATTTGACGGGATCCGAATTTCGGAAAGCGCGCGAAGCGGAGGAGGTCGCGGCACTCGGATGGGATAAGGCAATGACGCCTCAATCTCCGCGCCATCTTTTTCGCCACGTATCGCGCGTGCGCCTGTTGCGGGATTTGACAAGATCGTCCAGGCCTACCAGTCAGCCACTCGGAAGAGACTTCGTATAAGGCGCCGGACGGGTTTTTTTTGAACAGTGCGCCCTCATTCCCCTCTCCTCGAACTTGCCCGCTGCGCTCGCTTCCACCTCCGCCCTGCTGCTCCTTGCGCGCCTCACCGGCAACGATGGTGAAGAAAAAGACGACGGCTTTGGAGCGGGCGAAGAAGGCGACGACGAAGGCGAAGGAGAGAGCGACTAGTCGGGGCGGATCCTTGTCGTGGTCCGGCCTGCCGCAAGGCTGGATCCAGGGAGACAGGATCCGCTCGACCATCACCCAGAAGGACCTCGACGACCTGGCCAACAAAGGAATGATCCCCCATGGGTCAGCAAGGCTTCCGGGGAAGGAGTGGCAGCTGCAACCTCAGGAGGGTGAGTGCGTCCTCTTAGCCACCTGTAACGCCTTGGATTCGATGCGCCAGGTGTCCGCCAGTTATTCGCCGTTCTTGCCATGTCATTTGCTTTAGTGTTGTATTTTGCCATGTCATCATCTACATCTCATCCGCATGTTTGTCAAAACTTGCATCCGTTAGGGTTCTCCCGGTTCTCTCCGTTGTCCGTTCGGAGTCCAGACACACTCGCACGCGCCCGCGGCGCCTCCGAAATATTATTTTATAAGTGGCATAAAAATGTTCTCGGAATGGGTTGCAACTTGTCGTGCGGTCTTATTATAGTGTATACAGAGCACCTGCCAAGTTTCATCGCATTTGGAGTTCGTTTGACTGCCCAACCGTTAAATATATAACCGCGATATAGTCGGTATATTCGTCATTCTTCAAGTGTTCATCAAGATTTTGTTGGTGGAATTCAAGTATCTTTTCTTCTCGCATCGCAAAGTGTTATTAATCCTCCATATCCTTTTGAAGTGGAGTTTTGCATTTCTTCGTTCTTCTCAGATGTCCAATCATTTCCGTTTGTGGTTGGTTATCACCTCATAATTTTGAGATGTTTTCCATTAGTCCACAACAAGCTTATTCTTTCGTTGTTGATT
Organism: Triticum dicoccoides; assembly: GCF_002162155.2. Lineage (NCBI taxonomy): Eukaryota > Viridiplantae > Streptophyta > Magnoliopsida > Poales > Poaceae > Triticum > Triticum dicoccoides. The sequence continues at coordinate 312,413,424 of NC_041389.1, read as the reverse complement.
TTCTCAACAACTCTGTTAAATCCTTCCTTCTAAGTTCTTTTCATTCAATTCCTTCAATTCTTCCGGAGGCTTTGCATTGTTCATCTCGTCAAGTGCCATCCCATCTTGTGAAGTTCATGTTCTAATCCTTCCATTTTTCAACCGGAGTGCTGCCTAAATTCTTTCAGCCTTATTCGTTTCTTATCTCGTTCTAACCGGAGTGGTTTCATAGTCTATCTGGTTCCGTGAGCTATTGATTCTCGTCATTCTCGTTGTTCCTCTCTTCTTCTCGAGTGCTCTCGATTCCTTGCTTCTTCTCCAGTTATTGTTTCACCTCATCCCTTTTCTCTCCCGTCTGGGTCCTAAGATCTCGGGACGAGATCTCTTGTTAGTGGAGGAGTGTTGTAACGCCCCGGATTCAATGCGCCAGGTGTCCGCCAGTTATTCGCCGTTGTTGCCATGTCATTTGCTTGCGTGTTGTATTTTTCCATGTCATCATCTGCATCTCATCCGCATGTTTGTCAAAACTTGCATCCGTTCGGGTTCTCCCGGTTCTCTCCGTTGTCCGTTCGGAGTCCAGACACACTCGCACGCGCCCGCGGCACCTCCAAAATATTATTTTATAAGTGGCATAAAAATGTTCTCGGAATGGGTTGCAACTTGTCGTGCGGTCTTATTATAGTGTAGACAGAGCGCCTGCCAAGTTTCATCGCATTCGGAGTTCGTTTGACTGCCCAACCGTTAAATATATAACCGTGATATAGTCGGTATATTCGTCGGACGTTTCGGTCTCCAAAACTGCTGCCGGGCCTCTCTCTCTCTCTCTCTCTCTCTTCCCTGCTTCAGCCCCTGGCCTTTCTAGCACAGCCCACCTAGGCCCAGTCTACCTCTCCTCGCGTCCGGAACCGCCCGATCGCGATCGGAGGGTCCAAAACCCCCCCTAGACCAAACCCTAGCCAAAAACTGCTATATAAACCCCCTCCCCTTGCCATTTTGGGCATCCCTAGCCCTCCACCTACTCCTAGCCGCCTCCCACCTCGGATCTGGCGCCGCCGCCCCTGCCCGCCACTTGGCGCCGCCGCCGCCACATCGCCCCGGCCAATGAGGCGCCGCCATGTCGCCCTAGCGCCCGCGCCAGCCAACCCCCATGCGCCACCTGCCCTCCTCAGCCCCCTCTCCACCGCGCGGCCCACCGGGGTCCGAATCTGGCCCGCCCGGCCCGTGACCGCGCCGCCGCAGCCCGTGAGGGCCCGAGCGCCCCCGCACCTCTCGCTCCCAATCTGGATCGAGGGGAGGACCCCTCGACCCCGAGTCCTCGTAGCCGCCGCCAGCCTCCACCGCCGCCGGCGCGCCTCCGCCACTCCCCGCCGGAGCCAGCAGGCCAGCGCCGCCCGCCCCTTCTCCTCCTTCCCTCTCTTTCCCTCTTCCTCACCTGCTCGCTCTCTCTCTCTCTTTCTAGGAAGCGCCGCCGCCTATGGAGCCGCCGCCGGAGTTCCGCGCCTCGCTGTCCCATCGCTGTCGCCGGGAATGGCCTTCCTGGGACCAGATCCGCCCGGATCCGCTTATTCCCGTCCCTCGCGGGGCTCCTCCGCTCCTCCCCGGCGTCAAGCCGCCGCCGCCCCCTTGCCATGGCTCCTGCTCGTGTGGGAGCACGAGGGAGACGACGAGCGACCTCCGCTCGCTCGTGGGCCCAGCAGCGCACCAGCCCAGCCAGCTCCAGCCGGAGGCCCAGCCCAGCGCCCGGCCTGCCCCGGCCTCTCCACTTCTGGGCTCAGCCCAATGGGTGAGAAACCCTCTTTCCCCCGCCCCGTGCGACATTTAGCTTTGTGACGCTCGTCCGTTTTTTTCCAGAAACTGCTAAGTCCCTAAATTCATACATTATCATGCCATGTTTATCATGCCGTATCTCTGCATCCGTAACTCCGTTTCATGCGTATAATATGTCAAATTGTTCGTCTCAACGAGTACTTCATTTAATTCCATTGCATCATATTCATTTGAGGTCACCTTAATGCCTGAATCATCGTTGCAAGAGTGCTTCATGATGTTAATCTGCTGAACCTGTTATAACGAGCTCATTTGTCATTTTTGCCATGATTGATGTGTGCATCCTATGAGGTTGATGTATACATGTGTTTCGATCTATGCTATGTCTTCTTTACAGTGGTATATGCCATGTATTTTTGTGATCAACGTGGTGACTAGCACAAGCATGCAAACTAGGCATCGTGATGTTGCTGATTTTAGTCCCTGTTCTGCTGTTATTTTGATGCCATGTAAACTTGATGCTACAGAGAGATCCATGCATATTTTGAGATACTTCAGTAAGGGTGTTTTGAACATATGGATATTATCTATCCATTCATGCCCCTGTTTGCAATTATGGAGTAGTATAGCATGTCATTTTCGTGCTCTACTTTTGCTTCAAAATGTTTCCTGACAGATTGTTTACATGTTATTCAATTTTGCCAAGGTTGCTATAGTTGATCCTTGCACCCTATGAACTTGCTCTTGCCATGCTTAGCTTCATAAACATGCCTTATTACTGTTGGGTGCCTTGCCATGCCATGTATTGCTCTATAGTGAGTTGCACAAGTTCATCTACATGCCTTCATAATTCTGTTTCTGCCATGTTTGAATCTGTATTATAACTTGCTATGTTTACATGGGTGCCATCATATTTTCTTATCCTTTTTGGCTTATGGTCAGTAAGGGACTTTTGATCTATGCATTTAGTAGTATCATGCCATGCCTTTGTTTGCCATGATAAGTTCCTGTAACATGTTGTTTGATAGCTCTAAACATTGCAACCTGATGTTATTTTCTGCAAAGTCTGAATTGTTATTATTTGCAATCTTACCATGTGTGTTTGAGCATGTTCTAGTGATTTCTGGAGATAGCTCAGTGTTCATGTTTTGTTGTGCTTTACCTGTACATCATGCCCATGGCTTTTGTTTTCATATTGTGATGCTGTAGCATGTTGTTTTGATGCTTACAATATGCCTAATTGCTGTTTTGGACAGCTTGTCCTTTAAACTTGTTCATGTGTGTGTGTGTTGAACCGTTGCTCCGTTTTGAGTGTGCTCTATATGAAACTTGCTTAGATTTGCATGTAAATTCATATTATCATGTTGCATCCTTGTTTTGAGGTGTTTGCTTGATGTTTGGATACATTTTGCATCAATGCCATGTTTAACTTGTTTTGCTCATATCTTCTAGGCCGTAGCTCCGAATTAAATGAACTTTATACATAACTTGACTAGAATCTCGTGTAGATCATCTTGGTGCATCTTAACTTGCTGCTTAACAACTTGAACATAAGGGTTATTCAGATCTGGACCATTTTCCAAATTTGCACATGAGGACTTACCGGAATTGTTATATGTTGTTCCCGGCCTCATTTAAACTTGCCTTGATGTGTTGCTCTTGTTTGCATCATCTCTTGCCATGAGTATCTTCATGTAGCTTTGTTATGCATCATGCTTGGGTGTGCATCATGCCTTGTTCATGTGTGGTGTGTTTACTATGTTGTGTGCTTCTTCTCGATAGTTCCCGTATCGTTGCGATCGTGAGGATTCGCTCATCTACGCTTGGTTCGTCTTCGTGGCTTCATCCGTTCGTCTTCTTCATGGATTCGTTCTTCTTCCTTGCGGGATTTCAGGCAAGATGACCGCTACCCTGGATCTCACTACTATCATTGCTATGCTAGTTACTTCGTTCTATCGCTTTGTTGCGCTACCTATTACCTGTTTATCAAGCCATCCCAAATTGCCATGTCAGCCTCTAACCTTTGACACCTTCCCTATGCAAACCATTGCTTGGCTATGTTACCACTTTGCTCATCCCTCTTATAGCGTTGCTAGTTGCAGGTGAAGTTGAAGATTGCTCCATGGTGAACAGGATTTTGGTTGGGATATCACAATATCTCTTATATTATTATTAATGCATCTATATATTTGGTAAAGGGTGGAAGGCTCGACCTTATGCCTGGTGTTTTTTCCACTCTTGCCGCCCTAGTTTCCGTCATACCGGTGTTATGTTCCCGGATTTTGCGTTCCTTACGCGGTCGGGTGATTTATGGGACCCCCTCGACAGTTCGCTTTGAATAAAACTCCTCCAGCAAGGCCCAACATTGGTTTTACCATTTGCCTCACCACCACCTATATTTCCCTTGGGAGTAATTAACCCAAGGGTCATCTTTATTACAGCCCCCCCGGGCCAATGCTTGTCTAAGTGTTGGTCCAAACTAGAGCACCGTGCGGGACCATCCCTTGGCAACTTGGGTTACGTTGGTACTTGTACGCTTAGCTTATCCGGTGTTGCCCTGAGAACGAGATATGTGCAGCTCCTATCGGGATTGTCGGCGCATCGGGCGGTCTTGCTGGTCTTGTTTTACCATTGTCGAAATGTCTTGTAAATCGGGATTCCGAGTCTGATCGGGTCTTCCTGGGAGAAGGTTTATCCTTCGTTGATCGCGAGAGCTTATCATGGGCTAAGTTGGGACACCCCTGCAAGGTTATAATCTTTCGAAAGCCGTGCCTGCGGTTATAGGCAGATGGGAATTTGTTAATGTCCGGTTGTAGATAACTTGACACCAGATCCGAATTAAAACGCATCAACCGTGTGTGTAGCCGTGATGGTCTCTTCTCGACGGAGTCCGGGAAGTGAACATGGTTTTTGGGTTATGTTTGACGTAAGTAGGAGTTCAGGATCACTTCTTGATCATTACTAGCTTCACAACCGTTCCGCTTGTTCTCTTCTCGCTCTTATTTGCGTATGTTAGCCACCATATCATGCTTAGTCGCTGCTGCAGCCTCACCACTTTACCCCTTCCTTTCCCTTTAAGCTTTGCTAGTCTTGATACCCATGGTAATGGGATTGCTGAGTCCTCGTGGCTCACAGATTACTACAACACCAGTTGCAGGTACAGCTTATGCGATGATCATGACGCGAGAGCGATGCTTGCTTGCTTTGAGTTCTTCTTCTGCTTCTTCGATCAGGGGATAGGTTCCAGGTCGGCAGCCTGGGCTAGTAGGGTGGATGTCGTTTGAGTTTCTGTTTGTGTTTCATCCATAGTCGGATGATGCTCTTATGTATTGTGATGTTGTATTCGTGTGGCATTGTATGCCTTATGTATGTATCCCCATCTATTATGTAATGTTGATGTAATGATATCCACCTTGCAAAAGCGTTTCAATATGCGGGTCTATCCTTGGTGGGACCTTCGAGTTCCTTTTGGATAGGGTCGCATATTGGGCGTGACAAGTTGGTATCAGAGCCTCGACCGACCTTAGGAGCCCCCTTGATTGATCGTGTAGTTTGGTCGTTGTTGAGTCTAGAAGAAAACTGTTTTCGGAGTCTAGTTATATCGGAGAGTAGGAACTCTTTTTACTCCTCTGCCCCTTCGTCGCTTTGGTGAGGAATCTTGACGTAGGTGTTTTGAATTACTTCTCTTCCCCTTCAAATTTTTCTTTAGGATCACGCAGTTGGTTTTTTCCGATCGTTGTTCCTCAGCTCTTTCATCCGGTGCATTTCTCGTCAAGTCGACTCGAGCCTCTACATCTTTGAGTTCAATCCTCAGTTGTTTTCTTTTCCCGCCCGCCCACCCCTTTTCTTCTCCGAGCCGGAGTCCGTAATCGAGTATCCATCCTACTCGTGCGAAGTTTTTGCTCTCTCTCCTCAATGATTTCAACCGGTGTTTTCTCTTTAAGATATTCGTCGGTTTCCCCTTCCAAGTTGCATTTGTTTTCCCGCCCTCCCACCCCTCTTCTTCCCGGAGCCTGAGTCTCTTTTGAGCATCAATTTCATTCGTACGGAGCCTCTTCACTCTTCCCTCAATTATTTCAAGCGGTGAATTCTCGTCTCGTTCGTCATTCTCCATCTCTTTTTCTTCTCCGGTGGATGCAATTCAAGTTTTTCGGTGTTGATCGTATTCTTTTCCTTGGATCAAGTGTTTTCCCTGCTTGTTTGGCTCTCACCATTCAATCCTTTCGGAGTGTTCAAGACATCTCAGGAGATTCGTCTGTGTTCCAATTAATTCGAGGTTTTCACCTCATTCAAATATTTCTATTGTTCCGGTGCATCATCTATCTGTTCTACAATCCTTTTCAACGGTGTTTTCTCTTTAGTGGGCCCTAACCCACATGTCTTTTCCCAGGATCTTACCCGACTCTTCTAATTTCCCCGGAGTTATTCTCAATTCTTTCAAGTGTGACGTAAGAATGGATCCCATCAGTCATATGCCTTTCCAAGATCGATTTCAAATCTTTTTCATTGTTGGCTCAACCTTTTCGGTTTTCATTCTCTCGGAGTATCTCAGTAATTTCGGCGGTGTTTCTCGTCGTCATTTGAAGATCGAAGAAGAGTTTTCCTCTAATTGTGCCCGTTCTTTCGAAGATTTGTGGTTCTAGCTTCATATCATCTTCTCGAATTATTCCATTTGTCAGATATTCTTTTCTTACCCATCCGGAGTATGTCAGGAGTTGACTTCTGTTTCTTTTCATCGGAGGCCATCGTTCCAGGAGAATTCTTCGCCCTCACTTTTCAGCTACCGTTATCCAATTATCCCGGTGTTTCGTTCAAGTGTTTTTTAATCAGCTCATTATCTCGTCGTTCTTGTGCATCTAAATCCCCTCTTGCTTATTTGTTCTTCTAATTCTCCCGGTGATTCATCCTCTTTCGTCAGTCATTTCCAAATTCTAACGGTGGTCGTTCAAGATTCTTTTTCCTTGATTATCATATTAATTCATTCGTTCTTTCCAATCCTACCAGTGGTTCATGAAGACTTTCTCAAGTTTTGCGCCATATACCCACCACCCCCTTCATCCCTTTTCAAGAAGAATAAGTAGTATGTTAAATCCTTTCCTTGTCATCAATTTAATATGATGAAGGATAAGCATACAATAAATCTTATTCTTATTTCATCCAAGTGAGTAATCCCATCCTTCAGAGTTTGTTCTTGATGAATAAATTCTAGGTCCAAGTGTTTTCATCTTTTCTTTTCCGGAGTTCAAATTTTCGTCGACTATTTTGTCGAAACCCCCATCTAAATCATCGCAAGGCTAATCTTATTCTTTCATTTTTCAATTTTATCTCGTCATCCTTTTTGTTACCGGAGTTCTCCATGGTGGTTCTTCATGATTCAATTCATTCTTCAAGTGTTCATCAAGATTTTGTTGGTGGAATTCAAGTATCTTTTCTTCTCGCATCGCAAAGTGTTATTACTCCTCCATATCCTTTTGAAGTGGAGTTTTGCATTTCTTCGTTCTTCTCAGATGTCCAATCATTTCCATTTGTGGTCGGTTATCACCTCATAATTTTGAGATGTTTTCCATAAGTCCACAGCAAGCTTATTCTTCCGTTGTTGATTTTCTCAACAACTCTGTTAAATCCTTCCTTCTAAGTTCTTTTCATTCAATTCCTTCAATTCTTCCGGAGGCTTTGCATTGTTCATCTCGTCAAGTGCCATCCCATCTTGTGAAGTTCATATTCTAATCCTTCCATTTTTCAACCGGAGTGCTGCCTAAATTCTTTCAGCCTTATTCGTTTCTTATCTCGTTCTAACCGGAGTGGTTTCATAGTCTATCTGGTTCCGTGAGCTTTCGATTCTCGTCATTCTCATCGTTCCTCTCTTCTTCTCGAGTGCTCTCGATTCCTTGCTTCTTCTCTAGTTATTGTTTCACCTCATCCCTTTTCTCTCCCGTCTGGGTCCTAAGATCTCGGGACGAGATCTCTTGTTAGTGGAGGAGTGTTGTAACGCCCCGGATTCGATGCGCCAGGTGTCCGCCAGATATTCGCCATTGTTGCCATGTCATTTGCTTGCGTATTGTATTTTGCCATGTCATCATCTGCATCTCATCCGCATGTTTGTCAAAACTTGCATCCGTTCGGGTTCTCCCGGTTCTCTCCGTTGTCCGTTCGAAGTCCAGACACACTCGCACGCGCCCGCGGCACCTCCAAAATATTATTTTATAAGTGGCATAAAAATGTTCTCGGAATGGGTTGCAACTTGTCGTGCGGTCTTATTATAGAGTAGACAGAGCGCCTGCCAAGTTTCATCGCATTCGGAGTTTGTTTGACTGCCCAACCGTTAAATATATAACCGCGATATAGTCGGTATATTCGTCGGACGTTTCGGTCTCTGAAACTGCTGCCAGGCCTCTCTCTCTCTTCCCTGCTTCAGCCCCTGGCCTTTCTAGCACAGCCCACCTAGGCCCAGTCTACCTCTCCTCGCGTCCGGAACCGCCCGATCGCGATCGGAGGGTCCAAAACCCCCCCTAGACCAAACCCTAGCCAAAAACTGCTATATAAACCCCCTCCCCTTGCCATTTTGGGCATCCCTAGCCCTCCACCTACTCCTAGCCGCCTCCCACCTCTGATCTGGCGCCGCCGCCCCTGCCCGCCA
>NC_041389.1:312396585-312404688 GCF_002162155.2 Triticum dicoccoides | reverse complement strand
GTCGCCCTAGCGCCCGCGCCAGCCAAGCCCCATGCGCCACCTGCCCTCCTTAGCCCCCTCTCCACCGCGCGGCCCGCCGGGGTTCGAATCTGGCCCGCCCGGCCCGTGACCGCGCCGCCGCAGCCCGCGAGGGCCCGAGCGCCCCCGCGCCTCCCGCTCCCGATCTGGATCGAGGGGAGGACCCCTCGACCCCGAGTCCTCGTCGCCGCCGCCAGCCTCCACCACTACCGGCGCGCCTCCGCCACTCCCCGCCGGAGCCAGCAGGCCAGCGCCGCCCGCCCCTTCTCCTCCTTCCCTCTCCTTCCCTCTCCCTCACCTGCTCGCTCTCTCTCTCTTTCCAGGAAGCGCCGCCGCCCATGGAGCCGCCGTCGGAGTTCCGCGCCTCGCTGTCCCATCGCCGTCGCCAGGAATGGCCTTCCCGGGACCAGATCCGCCCGGATCCGCTCGTTCCCATCCCTCACGGGGCTCCTCCGCTCCTCCCCGGTGTCAAGCCGCCGCCGCCCCCTTGCCATGGCTCATGCTCGTGCGGGAGCACGAGGGAGACGTCGAGCGGCCTCCGCTCGCTCGTGGGCCCAGCAGCGCGCCAGCCCAGCGCCCGGCCTGCCCCGGCCTCTCCACTTCTGGGCTCAGCCCAATGGGTGAGAAAACCTCTTTCCCCCGCCCCGTGCGACATTTAGCTTTGTGACGCTCGTCCGTTTTTTTCCAGAAACTGCTGACCCTAAATTCATACATTATCATGCCATGTTCATCATGACGTATCTCTGCATCCGTAGCCCCGTTTCGTGCGTGTAATATGTCAAATTGTTCGTCTCAATGAGTATTCAATTTCATTCCATTGCATCATATTCATTTGAGGTCATCTTGATGCCTGAATCATCGTTGCAAGAGTGCTTCATGATGTTAATCTGCTGAACCTGTTATAACGAGCTCATTTGACATTTTTTCCATGATTGATGTGTGCATCCTATGAGGTTGATGTATACATGTGTTTTGATCTATGCTATGTCTTCTTTACAGTGGTGTATGCCATGTATTTTTGTGATCAACGTGGTGACTAGCACAAGCATGCAAACTAGGCATCGTGATGTTGCTGATTTTAGTCCCTGTTCTGCTGTTATTTTGATGCCATGTAAACTTGATGCTACAGAGAGACCCATGCATATTTTGAGATACTTCAGTAAGGGTGTTTTGAACATATGGTTATTGTCTATCCATTCATGCCCCTGTTTGCAATTATGGAGTAGTCTAGCATGTCATTTTCGTGCTCTACTTTTTCTTCAAAATGTTTCCTGGCAGATTGTTTACATGTTATTTAATTTTTCCAAGGTTTCTATAGTTGATCCTTGCACCCTATGAACTTGCTCTTGCCATGCTTAGCTTCATAAACATGCCTTCTTACTGTTGGGTGCCTTGCCATGCCATGTATTGCTCTGTAGTGAGTTGCACAAGCTCATCTACATGCCTTCATAATTCTGTTTCTGCCATGTTTGAATCTGTATTAGAACTTGGTATGTTTACATGGGTGCCATCATATTTTCTTATCCTTTTTGGCTTATGGTCAGTAAGGGACTTTTGATCTATGAATTTAGTAGTATCATGCCATGCCTTTGTTTGCCATGATAAGTTCCTGTAACATGTTGTTTGATAGCTCTAAACATTGCAACCTGATGTTATTTTCTGCAAAGTCTGAATTGTTATTATTTGCAATCTTACCATGTGTGTTTGAGCATGTTCTAGTGATTTCTGGAGATAGCTCAGTGTTCATGTTTTGTTGTGCTTTACCTGTACATCATGCCCATGGCTTTTGTTTTCATATTGATGTTGTAGCATGTTGTTTTGATGCTTACAATATGCCTAATTGCTGTTTTGGACAGCTTGTCCTTTAAACTTGTTCATGTGTGTGTGTGTTGAACCGTTGCTCCGTTTTGAGTGTGCTCTATATGAAACTTGCTTAGATTTGCATGTAAATTCATATTATCATGTTGCATCCTTGTTTTGAGGTGTTTGCTTGATGTTTGGATACATTTTGCATCAATGCCATGTTTAACTTGTTTTGCTCATATCTTCTAGGCCGTAGCTCCGAATTAAATGAACTTTATACATAACTTGACTAGAATCTCGTGTAGATCATCTTGGTGCATCTTAACTTGCTGCTTAACAACTTGAACATAAGGGTTATTCAGATCTGGACCATTTTCGAAATTTGCATATGAGGACTTACCGGAATTGTTATATGTTGTTCCCGGCCTCATTTAAACTTGCCTTGATGTGTTGCTCTTGTTTGCATCATCTCTTGCCATGAGTATCTTCATGTAGCTTTGTCATGCATCATGCTTGGGTGTGCATCATGCCTTGTTCATGTGTGGTGTGTTTACTATGTTGTGTGCTTCTTCTCGATAGTTCCCGTATCGTTGCGATCGTGAGGATTCGTTCATCTACGCTTGGTTCGTCTTCGTGGCTTCATCCGTTCGTCTTCTTCATGGATTCGTTCTTCTTCCTTGCGGGATTTCAGGCAAGATGACCGCTACCCTGGATCTCACTACTATCATTGCTATGCTAGTTACTTCGTTCTATCGCTTTGCTGCACTACCTATTACCTGTTTATCAAGCCATCCCAAATTGCCATGTCAGCCTCTAACCTTTGACACCTTCCCTATGCAAACCATTGCTTGGCTATGTTACCACTTTGCTCATCCCTCTTATAGCGTTGCTAGTTGCAGGTGAAGTTGAAGATTGCTCCATGGTGAACAGGATTTTGGTTGGGATATCACAATATCTCTTATATTATTATTAATGCATCTATATATTTGGTAAAGGGTGGAAGGCTCGACCTTATGCCTGGTGTTTTGTTCCACTCTTGCCGCCCTAGTTTCCGTCATACCGGTGTTATGTTCCCGGATTTTGCGTTCCTTACGCGGTCGGGTGATTTATGGGACCCCCTCGACAGTTCGCTTTGAATAAAACTCCTCCATCAAGGCCCAACATTGGTTTTACCATTTGCCTCACCATCACCTATATTTCCCTTGGGAGTAATTAACCCAAGGGTCATCTTTATTACAGCCCCCCCGGGCCAATGCTTGTCTAAGTGTTGGTCCAAACTAGAGCACCGTGCGGGACCATCCCTTGGCAACTTGGGTTACGTTGGTACTTGTACGCTTAGCTTATCCGATGTTGCCCTGAGAACGAGATATGTGCAGCTCCTATCGGGATTGTCGGCGCATCGGGCGGTCTTGCTGGTCTTGTTTTACCATTGTCGAAATGTCTTGTAAATCGGGATTCCGAGTCTGATCGGGTCTTCCTGGGAGAAGGTTTATCCTTCGTTGATCGCGAGAGATTATCATGGGCTAAGTTGGGACACCCCTGCAGGGTTATAATCTTTCGAAAGCCGTGCCTGCGGTTATAGGCAGATGGGAATTTGTTAATGTCCGGTTGTAGATAACTTGACACCAGATCCGAATTAAAACGCATCAACCGTGTGTGTAGCCGTGATGGTCTCTTCTCGGCGGAGTCCGGGAAGTGAACATGGTTTTTGGGTTATGTTTGACGTAAGTAGGAGTTCAGGATCACTTTTTGATCATTACTAGTTTCACGACCGTTCCGCTTGTTCTCTTCTCGCTCTTATTTGCGTATGTTAGCCACCATATCATGCTTAGTCGCTGCTGCAGCCTCACCACTTTACCCCTTCCTTTCCCTTTAAGCTTTGCTAGTCTTGACACCCATGGTAATGGGATTGCCGAGTCCTCGTGGCTCACAGATTACTACAACACCAGTTGCAGGTACAGCTTATGCGATGATCATGACGCGAGAGCGATGCTTGCTTGCGTTGAGTTCTTCTTCTGCTTCTTCGATCAGGGGATAGGTTCCAGGTCGGCAGCCTGGGCTAGCAGGGTGGATGTCGTTTGAGTTTCTGTTTGTGTTTCATCCGTAGTCGGATGATGCTCTTATGTATTGTGATGTTGTATTCGTGTGGCATTGTTTGCCTTATGTATGTATCCCCATCTATTATGTAATGTTGATGTAATGATATCCACCTTGCAAAAGCGTTTCAATATGCGGGTCTATCCTTGGTGGGACCTTCGAGTTCCTTTTGGATAGGGTCGCATATTGGGCGTGACACCACCCATGTAGATCGCGGTTTTTCTCTGCCGCCGAATATTTTCTTTCGGGGGTTTCTGAACTTCTTTGGGGCACAACTCCATCACTTCACACCCAACTCCATTGCCTATCTCGCCGCTTTCGTGTCTTTGTGCAAAAACTTCTTGGGTTGTCGGCCGCACTGGGGCCTTTTCAAACACAGTTTCACCTGTCGCTCTCATACGGTGAAAAAGGCTAGCCCGAATGACAAGAAAACCCAAGTAATCTAGATGTGTGGGGGTCTTGGGGTTCAGATGAGGAGTAAGAGTGCCTTTCCAGCCATGACCCTTCCCGAGTCAGTTCGAGGGTGGCAGTCGACCTGGTTCTACTGCCAAGACCAGTCGACGCCAGGGCAGTCGACTGGCCTCCCCCCGTTCTCCATGGACCGAGTGAACAAGCCATCTTCTCTGAAGGTGCTTCCGGAGGAGAAGGCTCAGGTTAGGATGTTGGTGGAGCGCGTAGTCCAGCTCATTCGCGATGGAGTGACGGGCATGTATCTTCTAGAGGTTTTCCTTCGGTGGCGTATTCAGCCACTTCAATATCGGGGCCATCCGATGTGGTTGTACTCTGGTACTGAAGACACCACTCGGGTCCACCCGGAGGAGGTCGACGATGCCACTCTGCAGAGGTGGATGATTGTCATCATAGGGAACAAAGATAAGCCTCGTGGAGCCAGGAGGATCCCGCCACTCGACTAGTCATACGAACCAGACAAGGTATGACCACATTTCTCTGACTGTGACTCTGTTTTCTTCATTCCGCTTTGCTGCAATTCGGTCGACTGACTTTTGTCTTGTTTGTTGTCTCCCAGATCACTACCGAGATGTACTCGATGCCCAACGGGGCGCAAGAACGGACCGAAGAAGAATAAGGAAGTGGAGGTGAAGGTCAGGAGGAGTGGGAGTCGGACGGCGACGAGGGTGAAGAAGATGCTGGCTCTGATGAGGAAGAGGAGGAGGAAGAGGAGGAGGTAGTCGAGCCTCCTCGTACTGAAAGACGGTCCAAGCTCGCCCATGATCCTACAGTCGAGCGTGGCAAGGGAGCCGTGCCTGCTGGGTAGTCGACCAAACGCCCTCGGACGACTTCTCCGGCGCCAACTGAGAAAGCGTCGAAGCAACCCCGAGCGGCACCGTCAAAACCGGTGAAGGCCCTACCAAAGATGAGGATGGAGATTCCGACTGTTTCTGGGTAATGGCATAACACATGTTTTCTCTTTTAACATGGATATATTCTTGGTCGACCCGATCACTGACTGACTGATTTCTGAAATCGCAGTGCTGCTACTTCTGAGACCTCAGCCAGGCATGAAGATCAAGAAATGGAGGATGCTGCTACTTCCAATCCTGGTATGATCTGTGCAATTTCGCTTTCGGTCGATCGGATCTTCATTTTTAACTTTAAACCTTTTCTGTAGCTCCACCTAGCATTATCATCGATCTCCCTGACGATGACGATGAGGAGCCACTGAGGCAAAGGAGGAACAGGAAAGCGTCTGCTGGCAAGACTGCTCAGGTTGCGTTAGCACCTGAGACATTGGTTCTGGAGGGAGGCAACGTTGCTCGGGCTACTGTGTCTTTTGCGGTGCCATTGACGAGTGCCCGCCCTCTGTCGTCGAGTGCTGATCCACCTTCCCTCTTCTCCACACACCACGTCCCAGAGGACCAAGCAGGTGCTTCCAAGGAAGCCATACGCCAGGCGGGGGTCATGATGGAGCAGGTGAAGGCCATCCGAGACGCCAGCCAAGCAGCTTATGATGCAAGTTCAGCTCTTCAGAGCAATGTCCAGGTTAGTTGACCACCGCCTGTTCTGTTAGGATATGATACCTGACAATTTTTCTTTCTGAAAATCTTAGTATTTGTCATACACCCACTGGGTGTGTCGATTGAAATGTCTGGATTAGTGGGGGCACGCTGAGTGCACCCACTAGGTGTAGTCCCCGAGACTACGGCGGACTGCTGGCAGTCGACTGTAGTCTTTATGTCTTGAACTTTTTCCTCTTTTACTTTCTTCACTCGATCTGGTCGAATGGAATCATGGAACCAGTGGGGGCACGCTGAGTGCACCCACTGGGTGTAGTCCCCGAGACCGTGGTCGACTGCTGGTAGTCGGCTATGGTCTGAAGAATACTTCGCTCTTTTTTTTTGAAACTGTGTCTAACTATTGGCAGTTAGCTATGATTTATGATCATAACCTTTTTGTCTTTCGATCGACTGATCGATCCGAGCTGGTAGAACCAGTGGGGGCACGCTGAGTGCACCCACTGGGTGTAGTCCCCGAGACTATGGTTGAATATTTTGATTCGGCTGTAGTTTTAGAAATGCTACTATTTTTCTCTTAGTCACTCGGAAGTGACCTGTCTTTGATGTCTGTCGACTGATCTTTCGCAGAAATCTTGCGAGCTTGTGGCTCGTTATACTGAGTTGGAGAACAAGCATATCCAGCTCGAACTTGATCTGAAGCTTGTCCAGGAGAACTTCACGAAGGCGAAGGAGGAGGCAAAAGGTATGTTTGGTGAGAACCTTGACAACTGCCCTTATTTTTTGTCCATTCCTGAGTCTGATCTCACTGTCATTTTGCAGATAAACTGAAGGATGTTCTGAAGAAGAAGGACCTTGACCTCGCCGAGGCGCAGAAAGCGGCTTCGGACAAGACGAAACTCGCAGAAGAAAAGCTGGCTTCAATCAGCAAACTTGAAGAGGAGAATACCAATCTGAAAGCAGCTCTTGACGCGGCCAACAAGGAGGTCAGCCGACTGAAGAATGACAAGATAGCCCTGAGTGACAAGGCTAGTGAACTGGTGGGAAAGAAGAACGACTTAGAGGCTTATGTGGGAGGGCTCGCCAAGAAGTTATTCCTCATGCTCGAAGGTAACCCCTTATATCCGACTGACTTGCAATCATTGACTTATTGTAGGACTGTTAGCTCATCCTTGGATCGTATCCACAGAATTCTGCCAAAACTTTGAAGTGGAGACTAGTCGAGTGGAGACTGGCTTGGATCCCATCAACTCTCCTGTGAAGGATGAAGCCGCCATGAACGTGCTCCGTCTCGAGTCTTGCGTTGCTGCTGTGGTCGACTATCTTGCGAGACTGAAGGTTGCAACATCGCGCATCGACACAGCACTCTGGCCAGGAGAAATACTTCAGAATGACCTCGAGTCTCTGATGACTCGACTGAACGAAGTTCCAAGTCGAGTGCAAGAATGGAAGAAGTCTTCTGCCAGGTGTGGTGCCGACGTTGCTCTGTCTCTGGTCCGTGTTCACTGCAAGGACGCGCGAGAGGACAAGCTGGTGTCTCTCAAGGTGGCCAATACCAAGAAGCATGACTTCCGATCTTTCATGGAGACCTTCATTGCTGCTGCCACTCGGATTGCAGATGGAATCGACCTGGACGAGTTCGTTGCGCCTTCCAGTCCTCCGCAGGAGGAGTAAAAAACTTCTATGCTTGATGCCTTAAATTTGCCTCGGAATGCCGAGTGGTTTTTGTAACCGATAAACTTTAACAGGCTTGGTGCCTGAGCACTTCTGGATCCGTAGGACACTATCTGAACTTGGGTTTGCCGTTGAATATGTTTGCATTCACCTTCGAACGATCATTGTCCTTCGCTCGGAATATATACTAGTGTTTGTGATGCACTTTTGCAGGTAGGGACGAAGCACAAATTGCAATCGACTTGTACCTCGTCATGCTTAGGCGAGCACTGGGCTGCAGCTAAGCCCCCGAGTGGGAGGTTTGCTCTCCACTCGGTAGGATTTTCAAAAACTTAGGCGAGCACTGGGCTGCAGCTAAGCCCCCGAGTGGGAGGTTTGCTCTCCACTCGGTAGGATTTTCAAAAACTTAGGCGAGCACTGGGCTGTAGCTAAGCCCCCGAGTGGGAGGTTTGCTCTCCACTCGGTAGGATTTTCAAAAACTTAGGCGAGCACTGGGCTACAGCTAAGCCCCCGAGTGGGAGGTTTGCTCTCCCTCGGT
>NC_041389.1:312356275-312396393 GCF_002162155.2 Triticum dicoccoides | reverse complement strand
CTCGGTAGGATTTTCAAAAACTTAGGCAAGCACTGGGCTGCAGCTAAGCCCCCGAGTGGGAGGTTTGCTCTCCACTCGGTAGGATTTTCAAAAACTTAGGCGAGCACTGGGCTGCAGCTAAGCCCCCGAGTGGGAGGTTTGCTCTCCACTCGGTAGGATTTTCAAAAACTTAGGCGAGCACTGGGCTGCAGCTAAGCCCCCGAGTGGGAGGTTTGCTCTCCACTCGGTGGGATTTTCAAAAACTTAGGCGAGCACTGGGCTGCAGCTAAGCCTTCGAGTGGGAGGTTTGCTCTCCACTCGGTAGGATTTTTGTGGTACCTCTGAAGGAGAAGGTAGCAGTCGACCTGCGCTTCGTCCTCCTTGCGGGTCACACATTGTATTTGTGGCGTAGCTTGGAAGGAGAAGGTAGCAGTCGACCTGTGCTTCGTCCTCCTTGCGGAGCGCATGTTGTATTTGTAACATAGCTCGGAAGGAGAAGGTAGCATTCGACCCGCGCTTCGTCCTCCTTGCGGAGCGCATGTTGTATTTGTACTTAGGCAAACACTAGGCTGCAGCTAAGCCCCCGAGTGGAAGGCTGGCTCACCACTCGGCAGGATTTTGTTTAAACTTAGGCGAGTACTTCGACTGCAGCTAAGCCTCCGAGTGGAAGGCTGGCTTACCACTCGGTAGGATTTTGTTTAAACTTAGGCGAAACGGATTCGCAGCTAAGCCTCCGAGTGGAAGGCTGGCTTACCACTCGGTAGGATTTTGTTTAAACTTAGGCGAAACAGATTCGCAGCTAAGCCTCCGAGTTGGAGGCTGGCTCACCACTCAGTAAGGATTTTTTTACAAACTTAGGCGAAACGGGTTCGCAGCTAAGCCACCCACTGGGGGACTGCTTTATGTGGACAAAAGTAACAACAATCACTGGGAAAATTATAAAACTCTTGTCTTTGATAAATAAACTACAGAAGTACTTTTATTACAACTCATCCGAGTGAATACTTAAGTATAAAAGGGGCGGAGCAGATCCGCATTCCAAGCTCATGGCTCGTCAATCTGGCGATCAATGTTGTAAAGACGGTATGCTCCGTTGTGGAGAACTTTGGTAACAATGAAGGGGCCTTACCAAGTAGGGGCGAGTTTGTGTGGCTTCTGTTGGTCCACTCGGAGGACCAAGTCTCCTTCTTGGAAGGCTCGGCTCTTCACATTTCTGGCGTAGAATCGGCGCGAGTCTTGCTGATAGATGGTCGATCGGATCATGGCCATCTCTCTTTCTTCTTCCAGAAGGTCGATTGCGTCCTGGCGGGCTTGTTCTGCTTCGACTTCAGAGTAGAGCTCGACTCGCGGTGCATTGTGAAGCAAGTCACTTGGCAGAACCGCTTCAGCTCCGTAGACCAGAAAGAACGGAGTTCTCCCAGTCGACCGATTTGGAGTAGTCCTCAGTCCCCAAAGAACTGATGGAAGTTCGTCGACCCACGCGCCTGCTGCGTGCTTGAGGTCACGCATCAACCGGGGTTTCAGTCCTTTGAGAATTAGGCCGTTTGCTCTTTCTGCTTGTCCATTCGACTGGGGGTGGGCGACTGAAGCATAGTCGACTCGTGTGCCTTGAGAAGCGCAGAAGGCTTTGAATTGATTGGAATCGAAGTTTGACCCATTATCAGTGATGATGCTATGCGGAACTCCATATCTGAATATCAATTCTCTGATGAAGCTGATGGCAGTGCCAGCATCAAGATTTTTAATGGGCTTGGCTTCGATCCACTTGGTGAACTTGTCGACTGCCACCGGTACATGGGTGAAGCCGCTCCTGCCAGTTCTTAGTGGTTCAACCATATCTAACCCCCAAACAGCAAAAGGCCAGACGATTGGAATGGTCTTCAAGGCTGAGGCGGGCTTGTGTGACATATTGGAGTAGAACTGACATGCTTCACACTTGTCGACTATCTCTTTCGCCATTTCATTTGCTCTGGGCCAGTAAAAACCCGCTCGGTATGCTTTAGCCACGATGGTCCGAGAGGACACATGATGGCCACAGGTCCCCGAGTGGATGTCGTTGAGAATCATTCGACCCTCTTCCGACGTTATGCATTTCTGGCTGACTCCAGTCGCACTTTCTCTGTACAACTGTCCCTTCATGACAGTAAAGGCCTTGGATCGACGGACGATCTGCCGAGCCTCTTCTTCATTCTCTGGGAGCTCTTTCCTTAGGATATACGCGATGTAAGGCACTGTCTAGTCGGGAGTGATAACCAGAACTTCCATGATTAAGTCGACCACAGCTGGGACCTCAACTTCAGTCGGATCCGTGGCACTTTTTGGCTGCGGGGCTTCTTCGGTGAAAGGATCCTCTTGAACTGATGGCACATGGACATGTTCCAAAAAACACGCCACTGGGAATGGCTTCTCTTTTGGAACCTATCTTCGCCAAGTCATCAGCTGGTTGATTTTTCAGTCGAGGTACGTGATGAAGCTCTAACCCCTCGAATTTCTTCTCCAGCTTTCTTACTGCGTTGCAGTAACCAGTCATAGCTAGGCTTCTGACGTCCCACTCCTTCATCACTTGGTTAACCACCAAATCCGAGTCACCGTAGACCATGAGGCGACGGATGCCGAGTGAAATGGCCATACGCAACCAATACAAAAGTGCTTCGTATTCTGCTTCGTTGTTGGAGGAGTCAAAGTGAATCTGGAGTACATATCTGAGCTTATCTCCTCGGGGGAAACCAACACTACCCCATCACCGGAACCATTCAGCATTTTAGAGCCATCGAAGAACATGGTCCAGTGCTCTGAGTGAACTTGAGTCGGCAATTGCTGTTCAGTCCACTCGGCGAGGAAATCTGCTATTGCTTGGGACTTGATAGCTTTCTTTGCCTCAAATCTAATATCAAAGGGAAGGAGTTCAATCGCCCATTTTGCCACTCGACCAGTTGCATCTCTGTTGTGCAGAATCTCTGATAATGGGGCGTCGCTGATGACTGTGATGGTATGGTCAGAGAAATAGTGAGCAACTTTCTTCGTGGTCATATAAATCCCATATACAAGCTTCTGATAATGAGGGTATCTTTGCTTTGATGGGGTTAGGACTTCAGAAATATAATATACTGGGCGCTGAACTTTGAAGGTTTTCCCTTCTTCTTCCCGCTCGATCGTAAGTACTGTACTGACGACTTGTCCTGTGGCTGCAATGTAAAGCAGCAAAGGCTCTTTGCTGATTGGGGCAGCAAGCACCGGCTGGGTGGAAAGCAGGGTTTTTAACTCTGCAAATGCTGCATCAGCTTCAGGAGTCCACTCGAACTTGTCTGACTTCTTCATCAGTCGGTAAAGAGGTAATGCCTTCTCACCGAGACGAGAGATGAATCGACTTAAAGCGGCCAAGCAACCAGTAAGCTTCTGAACATCGTGCACACGCACAGGTCGTTTCATTCGGAGTATAGTGCCCACTTTCTCTGGGTTTGCGTCGATTCCTCGTTCGGAAACGAGAAAGCCGAGTAACTTTCCGCCAGGAACTCCGAATGTGCACTTGGATGGATTAAGCTTGATATCATACCTCCTGACGTTGGCAAATGTTTCAGCGAGGTCAGTCAGCAGGTCGGAACCTTTCCGTGACTTGACCACAATGTCATCCATGTATGCTTCCACATTCCGACTGATTTGAGTGAGCAAACACTTCTGAATCATCCTCATGAACGTGGGTCCGGCATTCTTGAGGCCGAATGGCATGGTGACATAATAGAAGCACCCGAATGGGGTGATGAAAGCTGTTTTGATCTCATCGGGTCCATACAGACGGATCTGATGGTACCCGGAATAGGCGTCTAAGAAAGACAGTCGCTCACATCCAGCAGTCGAGTCGACTATTTGGTCGATGCGGGGAAGAGGAAAATGATCTTTCGGGCAGGCCTGATTGGTATGTTCAAAGTCAATGCACATGCGAAGTGACTTGTCCTTCTTGGGGACCATGACAACATTGGCGAGCCACTCGGAGTGCTAAATCTCTCGGATAAACTCTGCTGCTAAGAGCCGAGCCACCTCTTCTCCAATAGCCTTCCTTTTATGGACGGCGGACCGTCGCAGATGTTCCTTGACAGGTTTTGCCTTTGAATCGACTCGCAGACGGTGCTCAGCCAGCCCCCTGGGTACACCTGGCATGTCAGAAGGTTTCCATGCAAAGATGTCCTAGTTCTCAAGGAGGAACTGGATGAGCGCTTCTTCCTATTTGGGGTCGAGTGTTGTGGAGATATTAGTCGGAGCAGCGTTGGGGTCGGTCGGGTGGATGTGAACTGGTTTTGTCTCACCGGATGACTGAAACGCTGATTCCGTAGCGGGCTTCTTGGCTCACAACAAATCACTCGGGTCTGCATTTCTCTGGTGTTCCTGCCACTCTTCTGTCGAGCCTTTCTGGAAGCACTCTTCCGCCTTCTTGCGATTACCAGTAACAGTGATCACGCCTTTAGGGCCAGGCATCTTCAATTTGAGGTACAAGTAACATGGTTGATCCATAAAATGTGCATAAGCTGGCCTGCCCAAAATAGCATGGTAGGCACTCTAGAAATCTACAACCTCAAATGTCAACTTTTCTTTGTGTAAGTTCTTGGAATCACCAAAAACCACATCGAGAGCAATCTGGCCGAGTGATGCGGCCTTCTTGCCAAGAATGACTCCATAGAAACTCATGTTGCTTGTGCTGAGTCTGGACATCGGAATGCCCATCCCTTTCAGCGTCTCAGCGTACAGTATATTCAAACTACTGCCGCCATCCATCAACACTTTAGTTAGTCGAGTGCCCTCGACGACTGGGTTGACCACCAGAGCTTGCCTCCCAGGGGTGGCTATGTGCATCGGGTGATCAGACTGGTCGAATGTGATGGACGTCTGAGACCACTTCAGATAATTGGGTGTCGCCGGAGCAACCATATTCACCTCTTGGTTTATAACTTTCAGTCGACTTTTGCTCTCAACGTCAGCAAAAATCACCAGAGTGGAATTGACCTGAGGGTATTCCTCGTCACTATCCCCCTTGTCCTCAACTTTGTCTGACTCCTTTTCCTTATCCTTGGATTGTTTCCCCTGGAACTGCTGTATCAGAAGTCGACACTGTCGAGTGGTATGCTTCGGGTAAATGAAATTACCCTCTTCATCTTTCTTCATGTGGATGTGACACGGCAAGTCCATCACGTCATTTCCTTCTTTATCCTTCACTTTCTTGGGGTTCCAAGGCCCTTTGGGCTTTCCTTTGAACTTTCCTTGAGTCACGGCCAAGGTTTCTCCAGGAGCAGCTGGCTCGGCTTTCCGCTTTTGCTTCCGGCTGGAGTTCCCTCCTTCGGTTTCCTGGGCGACTGACTTGTGTTTGCCGCTCCGGAGCCGATCCTCTTCCTCACCATTGGCATATTTGGTGGCTATCTCCATCATTCGACTCAGAGACATGTCTCCGGTTCGACCAAATTTCAGGCTTAGCTCTCTGTACTTAACGCCTTCCTTGAAGGCGCAGACTGCTTGGTGATCAGATACATTCTCTACTGTGTGATGCAATGTGATCCATCTCTAGATGTAATCTCTCAAAGTCTCATTCGACTTCTGCACACAAGATTGCAGCTCTGTCAGTCCTGTTGGTCGCTTGCATGTTCCTTCGAACGTTTTGACAAACACTCGGGAGAGGTCTTCCCACGTGTAAATGCTGTTGGGTGTCAACTGATTCAGCCATGCCCTGGCTGATCCCTCCAACATAAGAGGCAGATGTTTCATGGCCACCTCGTCATTTCCACCGCCGATCTGGACAGCCACTCGGTAGTCCTCAAGCTAAATATCGGGCTTAGACTCACCGTTGAACTTACTGACTCCAGTCGCCAACCTGAAGTTGGGATGAATCACTGCGGCTCTGATGGCTCTGCTGAAACACTCTGGTCTGGAGACATGCACTCGGCTGCTGGTGGGTACATCTCTGTCGTGACCCTCTCTGTCAGCTCTGTTCCGGTCGACCAGACCTTGAACGATGATGGATCTCGCATCAAAGCCTGGTTCCCTGGGGTCGACTGGAATTCTTCGCCCGCCACTGTGCTGGCGTCTACCATCCTGCTGTCGAGGTACGTAGGATCCACCCCTAGGGGGAGGGGTGGGCACTTGACATCGATCATCGCAATCGAATCAGTGATCATACTGCTCACGGTTCCTGTACAGATCGTGCCGGTCTCCACGCCCTTCACGCCTTGGGGGCGATCTGGGGCTATGAGCCGACTGGACCGTATTCGCAGCCACGGATTTGCTGTGAATCCTGTTCCGCGACTGTGATACAGCTGAATTTTGATCTCCTGCTGCTCGGAGCAAATCTCTGATCTGCATCAAGCCTCTGCTAGCCTCTGATTGGGAAGGCTGAATTGATTCTGCTATACGGGCTGCAGCTGCTAAATTCTGAATCGGAGTTTGATATACCTGAGTCGGAGGTGGAAAGAGCTGACGTCGACTAGAGTCCGGGACCCGTTGCCGCGCATGCTCGTCGAGTGCTCGCTGAAGGTTCTCCAGTCGAGTGCGCTCAGCCAGGTTGGCCAAGCGCGCGTCCTCTAAGGCGCGAGCCTCAGGGGTTTCTCCAACGATAGGAGTGTGAAGTGCATCCATGTTCCGGCGGCGAAGTTCTTCCCTCTGCAACGAATTGAGGGGCTCGGGGAGGTATTCCTCGTGGGCGTGCGACGGATTGCCTCCGCCGTCGCCTCCCTCCGCACCGGGAAAGCCGGGGGGACCATGTGGTCCATTGACCATCAGGACCTCCGCCGCTGGATCACTGCTGTCGCACTCGGATGCAGTCTCTGTGGAGCCAGTCGACAGGTCGAACAGGCCGTAGAGAGATTCGTCGGGCTCGATTGCCGCGACTTGGGCGGTGGTCGACTGGCGAGCCACCACGTGCCTCACCCACCGCTGAAGCCTCGACCGACCGGAGCGCTTGCGCCGGCGGGAAGCTGGGAGGGAGGATGAAACAAAAACCGGTCGATACTGGGTCGATGGTTGCCGCAAGAGGACGCTGTGGACGCACGCGCAAAAGTGCATCGCTCCGCGAACTGGGAGTGCGTCGACGTCGAGTGGAGCCTCCTAAAGCCAGGCAGAGTCGTCGGCGACGAACGTGAGCACGCCGAGACGGATCTCGCGGCCCTCAACCAAAACTCCGCCTGAAACCATGATGAAGGAGATCGGAAAAAAATGCAATTTCTCCAATAAGTCGCTAAGACACCCGCCCCAATGTGGGCGCCAACTGTCGTGGTTCTAAGTCTGACAGTAGTGTAGGGGGTTACTAAAGGAGAGGCAAGATCCTAGCTATGGAGTAGTTGTACACGCAAGAGTTTTACGAGTCCAGGCCCTTCTCGGAGGAAGTAACAACCCTACATCTCGGTGCCCGGAGGCGGTCGACTGAATTATATGTGTGTGAGTTACAGGGGTGCGAACCCTTCTGCCTGTGGAGGGGGGTGGCTTATATAGAGTGCGCCAGGACCCCAGCCAGCCCACGTAGCGGAGGGTTCAATGTACATAAAGGCCTGGCGTTACTGGTAACGTCTTACATAAAGTGATATCATGGCCGTAAAGACTACTTAATAACAAACCGTTTGGATGCAGAGTGTCCCTAGATCTCCTGGTGGTCGAGTGAGTCTTCATGGTCGAGTGTCTTCGAGTCCGTCAAGTGGAATCCTTCCAGGTCGACTGAAAGACAGTTTCTTCTAGAGGTGTCTTTGGGGAGGGTACCTTGGACAGGTCCATGACCCTACCCCAGGTACATGGCTTCATCAGCGCCCACAATGGCTTGAGCTGCACCATATGCCTAATCACAACATACATCATGCTCACGGTATCCCGAGAGGAGCGGATCTAGGGGATGCCTCTAAGAATGAAAATTACATTTGTATCATACTCAAATTATTGAATTGTGATGATGTTTATGCAAAATTTTACCTTTTTAGTGCAACTTACACAAAATTTGAACAGGTGAACCGAAGTTATATTATTTTTTCTTTCGAAATGGAGGAATGCCCCCAGCCTCTGCATCTCTTGATGCACACAACCATCTTATTAATATTTCAGGTTCAAAACAAAGTCTTAAGCAGTAGTACGAAGCTGAAAACAAAATATTTGCCACGGCCGGCGAAAATAGGGTAAGATAACTAAACACTTATCCTATTATTGGACCGCCATTCAAAATAGGGTACGAAGTTATATTATCAATACAATGTATATGTAAATTGTGGGACCCCTCTAAAATCAATGTTCCCAAAGGTCGTGTAATTGTACCGTAACTCCTAGTCGTGTGTATACATTTTCCACACCCTAAAAAAAGCACATACATTCCCGAAAAAAAAGAACACCACATACATCAGTGATATACTGAGAGTTCTACTAGTCTTCTTTGGGGGAAAATAAACATTTGTTCAAAGCACACATAAAGTTTCCATGGGAAATGCAAATTAAAGGTGCAACCCCTCTTTCTCTATCCTTTTGTATGTGCAACTGATGATTGACACTAAAAATTCTGACGATGATTAGTGGCATGCATGGGTTGGGGCACATGGATTTTAGGCCGCATGATTGCATCAAGATTCGGAAATTTGTTTGGTCTTTGTATATGCTTTAGCGCTTAATTACCTTAGCTGGCTCCGTGTGTGCAACTTTTGGCAGCCCCAACCATTCCATTTCCCATGATTCTTCCAACTTCCAAATTTGCATATACTATAACTTCTAAGCCGGCGGTCATTTTTTTTGCATATTCGTGTTCTTTGTGACCAGGGCTTTGAAACAAGACCACTTTTGAATAATTTTGACAAGTTTTAAAAACCTTCACCAAGTTTCAACTACTAAAACTAGATAAGAACAAACGATAAATTTACTAAGCTTCAGAAACTAAACATATTTCGTAAGTCCAAAGCCCTAAACCCTAAACCCCAAAAGCACATGAAACTCGGTAAAACATGATGAAAGTTGATAAAAACTTAATATGACAACTATCAGTTTTTATATATGGAACTTACTAAAAAAATTAAAGTTTTCATAATGTATTCGTTAGTGATCTTGTTTCAAAGTTCTTGCTGCAACGAACACAAACATGTGAATGAAACTTAATTTGACCAAATGTGTGATGAGTGGAGCATGCATCAACTTTGCCAAAAACTATCAAAAGTCGCAAGCACAGACCCCACCCAATATTGATTATGAACTAAACACATGCAGATAATCAGATGAGTTTGTGTATCACAAAACAATCTCCGGTGGATCTATCTTTGGTGGATCTGTTCGGATTTGGTTGTCGTTTGTCTACGTTCGTCTGTTTTCAGGTTGGATCCTTCTGATCTACGATACACTTCATCAACGATGATTGCTGTCCTGGTGCGCTGGTCATATGGGGCCTTAGCACGACGACTTCCCGACTATCTACTATAACAAGTTTTGCCCGGCTCCGGCGAGGGAGGGGCGATGACAGCGGCGCGCCTTCGGCTTGCTTCAGTGCTTGTAGTTGTCGCTAGGTGGTCTACAAATCTGGATGCAATTTTTATTATTTTTGGTATTCGTTGTACTGTCATGATTGAAGGTGAATAGATCAGAAGTTTTCTTGCAAAAAAAAAACAATCGTGCGGCCAGCCAGGGGCGTTGGACATTGGATCTTTAATCTGATGGCTTAGAAAATGGGTGCTGCTACGCGTCCGCCGGCCGATGTTTAGATATTATCTGTCGCCTTGACGGTCATTGGATGCCCGAGATGATAGCCATCCGATCTAGTGCCCACGCCCACACACTTATTCGTTATTTCCCGCAACAGATGCTCTCTTGCAGAAACAATACACTCTTGCCCCCCAGCCCCGACAGAGCTGCGCCCCGCGCGTCGCCACCGCCAACCCACCCATTAGATCTCACACCATTGAGTGACCGAGCTTCGTCCTTCCCACTGCAACAGAGGTAATGTTGCAGAACTTTTTGAAACAAAGGTCGTGTTGCAAAAACTTTTGTAAGAGAGGTCATGTTGTAAAAAAATTGCAACAACATACTTGTTGCATTCTTTTTTGCAACAAAATCTATGTTTCAGAAATGCATCTGCAGCACATAGTCAGCTCGCAGTCATGTCCTTCGTGGATATTTTTTTTGCAACAGCGGTCTCATTGCGGAATTTTTTCCTGCAACAAAGGTCTTGTTGCACATTTGTTTTTTGCAACAGAACTGATGTTGCAGAAGTGGACGGTGGCCTTGCCGTTGTCAATGGCGAGCAGAGATCGTCTTCTTCATCACCCGGTAGCGACAAGAGCGGGCCACGAGCTCCGCCAGATGGTGGTGAGGGAGGAACGACGCCGCCCGTCCTTGCCTTCTCACCGCCGCCGGCGAGCGTCGGACCTCCGACCAGGTCGCCTCGCTGTCATCCCTTCCTTCTGTTTTTCCCGTCTGTCCAACTCTTGCCGTGGGACCGCCGTGCGTCACCGTCATCGCGGGTCCTCAGCTGCCGGACCTCGCCGAGCAGAGCCCCTGCCGCTCCCGGATGTCCCTGCCTCTTGCCCGCTCGTCATCCTCGCCAGATATGGTGAGATCCGGCTAGAATCCTCGCCGGCATCGCCCTCCGAGACGAACAAGTCTCCGCCCGCCACAGGATCTAGTCAGGCAGTTGCAAACTCTATTTTCTGAAACAAAGCATGAGTTGCAGAAACATGGACATAGAGAGGTTAATTTCGACAGTCTGATCAAGAGTCAATCTGACGAACACGAAGGCGGCGGACGTTGCACGCGATCAACCGGCTGAAGGTAAGCTTTTCTCTTAGAAAATCTACTTGCCCAAAATATATTTTCAGTCGACTTAAATGTAGCCGGTCCCTGTTTTTTCCAACAAAAGAAAGTCTAATTACCTTGGACTCTGCATTGGCGATGCATATACTACTAGTAGTTATTTGACATGATGAGAGGGGGAGGTTATTTTAGCGTCCACATTAGCTTTGCGAACGCGGGACAGAGTGAAAGGACAGAACGCGGGACTGAGCATTTGATTTTAGTTGACGCACAGTACGTCAGTGCCCAGTTTTTTTATTTGTTTGTACGTATTTGCGTCGATTGGTTGGCCGCCTTGACGGTACACGTACAGAGGGGAAGGTATTTGACGCGAATAGGCAACGCTCTCGAGAGTGATACCTGAGCTTCTGCCTATTTGGTTGGCTGCTCCGTTTGACCCGATTTTGAGGCGCTTAAAGCTTGAACCGCCCCGAAAGCCCCGTCCAACCGTCGTCGAGCAATGCATCTTGGTTTCCGTCCCTTTCCCGTCACGTTTTATACTGCTTCCGGCCTGTTGTTGGTCGTTGCCAGCCGCTCTGCCGTGACGCCGTGGCAACTGAATTCATGTGACGCGGGACTCTGGCGTGGCATGGCTTCGAGTGGTGAGCGTCGAGCTTTTGTTTTGAAGTTCCGTCGTGAACTGCTCAGCTGATCGAGTTCCCGTCATGTGTTGAAATGGGACTGCTGTTTTGTTGTTAAATAATGCCAAAAGGTCTAAAGGCAACGGTGCATGCGAAGCAACGATCTAGGGCCGTGTCGATTGCTAGCGTGCAAGCCCCGTTACAAAACAAGTACTACTCCAACCGGCCGGGACGTACGGATGACTAGGATACGTTGGACTTTGCACGTGTGCCATATGCCTAATAGCATCTTTAGCAGACCCTGTAAAAGTCGGACCCGAAAAACGCGTTTACAGTTCGCTGTAAATCAGATTTGCGAGGCGAATTCATGCGTTGCAGATCAGTCCTCGTATATGAAACTGTAAAATTTGAAAAAAAAAACATTTAAGGGAGAAACTTGCAATGACATTCATCATACATAGTTGATCATCATACCACATCATAGATAGTTGTTCATCATACTACATCATAGTACTACATATGGGGGAGGGGGGATCTGCGGGCCGTGCAGCGTACCCGAGCCCAGTTTACCAAAATCGATGGGTGAGGCGGCGACGACGCGGCGGAGGAGCGGAGGAGCTCAGTCCTTGTCGGAGTCGAGGTTGATTCAGATCTTGGCCTGCTCGGCCTTCATGATGGGCAGGTCCACCTCCTTGGACGCGTGCGCCTGCGACGCCGCGACGCCCTACTCGAGGAAGATCTCCTCGATCTCGAGCTCGTGGCGGCGGTGCGCGTCGGCCTCCTCCTCCTCCCTTGCCGAGCACTCCATGATGCCACGCTCAAGGTGGTCCTCCTGCCTTGGTGGGAGGTAGTCTTCATGGCCGATGACGCCTCGACGCGGCGGGTCCGCATCGACCTCGAGCTTGACAGTGAGCGGCCCGAGCTCCTTCGGCTCTCTCTTGACCGGAGTGAGCCGCGAGCTCGAGGCACCCGCGGAGGAGCTCCCGCCGGCAGAGGAGCCGGAGGAGGCGCGGCGGCCGGCTCCCATAGTTGAGCCACTTCCGCGCCCCCCGCGCCCCCCGCTTGCGTGCGGCGTCGAAGATGTGGCGGCCGCGGTGCTCCGCGTCATCCCCACCACTTCTCTAGCCGTCCATGGATCGGGAAGGGTCGTTAGGGCTCTTTTTAGGCTCGCCGGCGACGAGAAATTAGGGAGGAGAGGGAGGGGAATCGCGGCAGAGGGGCGGTGGAGGCGGTTAGGGTTTGACCCGTATCCGAGCGGTGAAACCTCATAAATAGCGGTGGAGAGGGTCTTTTTCCGGGCCACGGTAAACTTTTGATGGGTCGGGCCCGGGATACAGAGTCTGTTCTGGCAAGAAAAACAGGCTGAATCCGTATACTCGCCGGAGTTATACAGGTTCGGGCTCTTTACGGAGTCTGTTAGAGATGCTCTAAGTGCTTTTGTCCTTGGGTACCGGCATGTGGATCCATACTTTCTATTTCTCGAACTGTACTTAACTAATCATTATTGGTTTTCTTTTCTATTTTTGAGCGGTACTCATCATTGATTATTAAACAGGGAGCGGCTATTCGACACTCTCCGCGTCAAACAGGGTGACACACAGAGCGCCGCTAATGGATTGCCCCTTTAACTCTTTCCTGTGCTAGTGAGTGGTCCCAGCGAACAGGTTTTCCTGTTCGATAGCTTGGCCCGTACCGAGCCAAATACTATTTGGCGCCCGTAGTGTCCGATACAGTTGTTTGACAATCGGGCGCATACCCCTTGCCTTTCTTCGCAACTAACGGGCCCGACCCATCTTCCCTTTTTGGTTATATGTTTATAAGGCAAAAAAGGGCGCTGGAGGAGAGTAGAACCTGGGACCTTCAACATCGAGGAATGATGCAATTACCATGGAGCCACTCTCCCACTGTGATCTTTCACATATTTTTCCTTCCTTTCTTCTGCCATCTTTCCTTTTTCCCTTTTTTCAAAGTTTATTTTTGAAATTCGAGAATTTTCTTTTTACTCATGTTTTTTTTCTGCAAAATGGATGAACATTTTTTGTTCAAATTCAATGACCTTTTTCCATTTTTGATGAACTTTTTTCAAAGTTGATGAACTTTTTTTGAATTTGATGAACTTTTTAGAAATTTGATGAACTTTTTTTAGAATTTGATGAACTTTTTTTAGAATTTGATGAACTTTTTTCAAATTTGATGAACTTATTTCAAATCCATTGAACTTTTTTTAAAATTTGATGAACTTTTTTCAAATTCGATGAACCTTTTTCAACTTTGATGAACCATTTTCAAATTTGATGAACAGTTTTCAAATTCGACGATTTTTTTAATTCGATGAAACCCTTTTCAGATTCAATGAACCTTTTTTAAAATTCCATGAAGAACATTTCAAATTCGATGAACTTTTTTCCACTATCGATGAACTTTTTTTCAAATGCGATGAACCTTTTTCAAATCCGATGAACTTTTTTTTCATTTTTGGTGAACTTTTTTGAAATTCGATGAACTTTTTTCAAAATCGATGAACTTTTTCCAAATTTGATGATTTTTTTTTAAAATTCGATGAACTATCTTTCTAAAAACTGTAGTACATATTGTAGTAAACCGGTTGGTTTTTTCTAAGAAAGTCAGGACCTAATGTAGCAGTTTTGGGCGAGAGAAAAAAATGATCGAGCTGGGGCCAGCGATCGAGCGGGAGCCAAGGAAGGGAAGCGAAGAGGAGCGATGGTTTAAACGGACAGACCAGAAGGAGGCGCGCGCGGGCGCCACAATCGCTTGCTGGCGCTGAAGGCGCTGACGAGGACTCCCGTACCAATTCCTAATAGGAATCGCTCTCACGGGCGTCGACTAGTGGGCTGGCCAATTTTGTGCGGTAGTTGCTGCCGCTCATAGCGGTCTGTCATGTCGTTTCACTAGTCCGGTTTTTTCTCTTTTGTTTATTCATTGTTTTCTTCAGTTATTTCTTTTTTTACTTTGCTTCTCCGTTGCTTTCCTTTGTTTGTTTGTTATACTTTCGGTTTTCTTTGATTCCTTCTTGGTTTTCTTCGAATTTTTTTGCTTTTATTTTCTGTTTCTTTGTGGTTTATCAGTTTTCTATATCCGAACACATCTCTAATATTTTCTTGGCATATAATGTAAATTTTGAGAGCACACGTGAAACATTTTTTTAAAAAATGTCGGGACATTTTTCAACTACATGGTAAACATTTTTTAAAATGCATGTCTTTGAACACTTTTTTCAATACACAGTAACATTTTTCAAATACAAGTTATAAGTTTTCTTAATGGCGACGATGTTTTCTTAAACAACGCAAACATTTGTTATACATTATATAAACATTTTTCTAAAAGTCGGATACATTTTTTGGAAACACGACGTAGAACTTTATGTATGTTTTTTAATGAAAATGGAAACAATTAACCACGTGCAAATTTTATGAAATTGGATACAACATTTTAAAATATCGCAAACATTTCTAGAAACATGGGAATGTTTCTGTAAAATGTCACCTATATTTTTATGATGGCACAAACAGTTTTTTTTTACACTAAAGAGATATTTTTTTTATTACATTGTATATGCAATTTTCAAAACATTTGCATACAATATTATGAAATGCAAGAAAAAAATCTATTGTCAGAACTTACTTAATTTAAAGTTATCAACATTTTCTAAAGCTGCACTTGCAAGTTTTTGCACTATGTTTACTTTTCAAAAAATCGCGATTTTAAAAATTTTAAGTAAATTTTCCTTTTTATAGTATATGTGTTGAAAATATAAATAAAATAAAACCAAAAAAAGATTCTAGCTTTTTAAGAATAAAAAATTCTAATGAAGTCAGCATGACGTGCACGTCCTATTGAACCTTCCAACCAACGACGCTTTGTGGGCGAACATACTTCTGCCTCCTAATAGGCCGGTTCCAACGAGCACGTTTTTCTGGGAGCAACTAGTTGACGAGCGCTATTTCGGAAGCCTCACAACGATCAGCGCCACTTGGCGTGCTCTCAGCCGCGTGTCGCGCTCTAGGCGCTCCCTTCAGATTTTGTTTTTGTTTATCTTTTTACCGCACGCGTTTTCGGCTTTTTAAACTTTTTCTCCGGGTTTTTTCGACGTCTCGGTTTTTCACCCGTCTTCCTTAGCTTTTGGATAAAAAATATTGAATTTTTTTGCGTGAAAAAATATGTTTCTTTTTTTCCTTTCGCGAGAGTCACGGTATAGCTTTCGTGAGAGGCACGGTTTTGCATTCGCAAGTCACATACGTGCCTCTCGCAAACGGAAAAAAAATGTGTTTTATGTTTTCTTTTCCTTCCGCGAGAAGCACGATTGTGCTTTTGCGAGAGGCACGACCGTGCCTTTAGAAAACATAAAAAAACGTGTTTTCTGTTTTTTTCTCTTTCGCGAGAGGCACGGTTGTGCCTCTCGGAAACGGAAAAAAACACGTTTTTTGTTTTTTTTTCTTCCGTGGGAGGCACGATTTTGCTTCCACGAGAGGCACGTTGTGATTTTGCGAGAGGCACGGCCGTGCCTCTCGAAAACGGAAACAAAAGAGTTATGTTTTTTGTTCTTTTTTCTTTCGCGAGAGACACGGTTTTGTTTCCACGAGAGGCATGATGGTGCTTTCGCGAGAGGCACGGACGTGCCTCCTCGGAAACGAAAAAAGTGTTTTTTTCTTCTTTTTTTCTTCCCCGAGAGGCACGGTTTTTCTTCCGCAAGAGACACAGTAATGATTTCGTGAGAGGTATGGGCGTGCCTCTTTCGAAAAGGGAAAACACCCGTGCTCCCGGTTCGGTTTTTTCGTCCCGTTTTTTTCGTGAAAAAGAAGTTCTCAAAACCTATCAACATGAGACTTAGTTTTGAAGATCTCGACGCGAGGAATCCAACGGTGAAAACTGTTCAAGATTTGGACGCACGGTTTAAGAGATAAAACATTTTAAATAAACGGATCTATAAAAAGGGAAATGTCACCGTTTGCGACAAGTGGCGCACATGCGGCGCGCAACCTGAAAAGGTGAGAATGATCTTTACAATGAGTATTCCTCAATTTGTGGGGGTTTTCTTTCTCTTTTCCTGTTCAAGAGAGTGGGTTTCAGAGAGCAGTCCTAGGTTAGCAGGTTTTAGGCATTCCTATGTTTCTATTGCATACGCAAACAGACGTTCGCACGCGCGCCTAGTTTGGTCGGCCGGCCCATCTTTCTTATCCTCTTGTTCTTATTTAACTCGCAAAAAACCTGCGTGCCTGGGCGTGATTTGAACTGCAACTGCCTGGCTGTATGGACTGTGCTCACCAACAACCACCTTACCTTGTGTTTACTTACGACTTCTTACTTACAATTTTTTATTTGTTTTCTTCTTTTTTCTTTCTTTTTTCATTTTTTCTTATCTCTAGGATCGGTTTGATTCGGCTTTTATTTTTCTTTTTTCTATTTTTCCTTTTTTTTCTTGGAACGGTTTCATTCGGGTTTTTCCCTTTTGCTAAGTGTGTGAACTTTTTCCCACAACTGATAAATGTTTTCCAGAATCAATGAACTTTTTCAAAACTGATGATTTTTTTTTCAAAATCGATGAACTTTCTTAGATTTCATGAACTTTTCCAGATTTGATTTCCTTTTTCAAATTCGATGAACTTTTCTAAAATCGGTGAACTTTGTTTCAAATTTGATGAACTTTTTTTAGAGACCGATGAAATTTTTTGAATTTTTTTTTTCAAATTCGATGATCTTTCAAATTTGATGAACTTTGTTTTCAAATTTGAAGGACCTTTTTCATGATCGACGAATTTTTTTCAAGATCATTGGTTTTTAAAAATATGATGAACTTTATTTCAAATGGATGAACTTATTTTAAATTTTGATGAAGTTTTTTCAAATTCAATGAACTCTTTTTAAGTTTGATGATTTTGTTTTTCAAAATTCTTGTTCTTTGTTGTAAGATCAATTATTTTCCCCCAAATTTGAAGATTTTTTTCAAATGGATGAACTTTTTCTCAAAATTGATGTACTTTTTTTAATTTCGTGAACCTTTTTTCAAATTCAATAAACTTTTTTAAAAATCATTGAATTTTTCCTCAATTTTGTTAA
The DNA here is from genome assembly GCF_002162155.2 of Triticum dicoccoides. Taxonomy (NCBI): domain Eukaryota; kingdom Viridiplantae; phylum Streptophyta; class Magnoliopsida; order Poales; family Poaceae; genus Triticum; species Triticum dicoccoides. The sequence goes on along the minus strand of NC_041389.1, from coordinate 312,378,976 downwards.
CTTTATTGACTTTTATGATTTTTAAATTCATGAACATTTTTTAGTTTATGATTTTTTCTTTTTTTATCTACTATTTTTATTTTCTTCGTTTCTTTTCCCAAATTCAACGGTCGACTAGTCAACCATGACCAGTCCAAATTGATTGTGCGACCACGGGGAATGGGTGTGGATGCGACCGAACGATTTGAGGCGGTCCATGATCGTGCATGTGTAAGCACCACGCTCGGGAACGGGTGCAACCAACACTAATTAGGAGCTCTATCAGTTTTTAGTTGTTTTACCATTTCCATTTCAAAATAAAGATTGGTATTTATTTCAAAAGGTGAATAACTTCACAATTTGAGAACATTTTCTATAGAAGGCGAACAACTTTTGAAATATCTAAAGCTTTTTTAATAAGCAAACATTTTTTGAAAACCCAAAATGATTTTGCAAGTCTAAACATTTTGTTGAAACTGCGAACATTGTTTTGAATTTTTTGTGCAATTATACTTTTTTATAAACATGACATTTTGACATCTGGATCATCATTATGAAAGCACTATGATTTTTCGAATTTGTGAGAAAATTTTGAAATGTGAACCTTTTTTTTGAACAAATGAGAGCAACTTTTCTAACCGCGATTTTCTTTAACTTTTGATTTTTATGAAACATATAAATTTTTGAAAGCGCAAGATTTTGAAACATGAGCTATTTTTGAAATCATAAACATTTTTTTGGAAACATGAACAATATTTGAAAACGTGAACTTTTGAAATTGCAAACATGTTCTAGGAAAAGCGAACATGTTTTGAAAAATTCTGAACATATATTGATAAATGTGAACAAAATTTTAAAGCATAAACATTTTTTCAATTTGTGAATATCTTTTTCGTAAAACCTGAACAATTATATAAAATTGTGAACATTGTTTAAGAGAAAAAAAAGCATAAGAAAAAATATGAAAAAACTAAATGAAAACAAAAACAAAAGGTTAAATAAAAGAAAACAAAAGGAAAGCAAAGAAAAAGTAAAAAATAAAAACTGACAAAAACCGCCATAGAAAAAACAGAAAAACAAAATAAGTCAGACCGGAATATTCTAGAAGGTCCCTACAACTAGCAAGAATTGGAGATGGGTCTCCTCTCAAAACCACTAACCCCACCTCTTTGTATGCTACCTAGTTGGGCCAGCGCAGTTGTTCACAAATGTCTTTGTGTTGTGCGATTGCTTGAAAACTAGACGCGAAGAACGTCGAATGGGAATCACCAGTTAAGTGCCTACTTCTAAGCGGAGAGGCCAGTGGGGCCATTTGACGGACAATACCTGTTACGGCGTGGACCACTCCAAGAAGAAGTCCCAAGGCCGCTAGGCACATCAAGAAGGTGGCCACGCCTTCAAGGCCCAAACCACAACACAAGGTAAAAGAGAAGAAAGATAAATAACAACACAACGAGGAGTTGGGAATTAGGCATGAGACAGAAGAAACACTTTCTCTCTTCTCCCTTAGAAACATGTATTTGATATCCCCCATGTGCATCCCTTCCTTGCTCTCCAATCCGACTCCTACAACGGATAGGATAACAATTGGTATGAGGAGTCTTTTGGATCCATCTCGTTTCGTGCTCGATCCATCAGTCCGATTGCGGTGAGCGGCGGATTCGTTTCGTGGTTGTAGATCCCATCTCTTGGCGAGAACAACCGATCTGATTGGGTGAGGTGGCGCAGAAGGCACGAGGCCCTACTGTTGTGGAGCAGTAGATCTCGGCGGTGATGGAGACAGTTGAGCAGCAGAAATTGGCGCCAACACCAAGCTTTACGCCTTCATGGAACAACTCAAAGGGACGCTGCATGGATGCACATGATTGATTCCACGGCGAAGACGCTCACCGTGTTCCCAAGGTCCTGCCGCCACCAACGCGACTCCCCCGACAGTTGAAGTGCGTATGGACAATGAGCATCAGCCCAACAAGCACATTTGGCACGACCATCCTCAGGGGTTAGCTATGGGGGGACTAATGATGGGGAACATTGCATGGAAAACAAAAACAAACTAATACGGTTTCACCTAAGATCCAATCTTGGAGATGCTACCAACGAGAGGGAGGTGTCTACATGCCCTTGTAGACCGAAAGCATTGACGTTCTAATGAACGTGGTTGGCGTAGTCGTACTCCCTATGCGATCCTATCTGATCCAGCGCCGCACGAGCAGCACCTCCGAGATGTGCACACGTACGGCTTGGTGACGTCTCCTCCTCCTTGATCCAAGAAGCGGAGTGGAGAGGTAGATGTGATCTAGGCCAGAATGACAACATGGTGGTGATGGTGGCAGGAAATACAGTAGGGCTTCGCCAAGCGCGTACTAGAGGAGGAGATAGAGAGAGAGAGGGAGGTCAGCGGCTAGGCAAGGGATAGGCTGCCCCATGCGCCTCCCCACTATATATGGGTGTGGGGGCGGCCAACCCTAACCCCCTCCCAAGGCATGGGGGCGGAGGTCAAGGGAAAGTGGCGCCCCACCCCCTTAGTCCCCCAGCCGCATGGGCCTTAGGGAGAGTGGCACCTGGCCCATTAGGGCTGGTGCGCCCCCCTTAGGGTCCATGTGGCCCCTCCGAGGCAGGTGGGAAATTCCTAAACTTTTCCGGAACCCCAAAAAACACTTCCCATATATGAATCATTATCTGCAGACTATTCTGAAACTTCCCGTGATGTTCCGGATCCCATCCGGGACTCTGAACTACCTTTGGACTCATCATTATGAAAATCCCAAAACTACCCTAGCATTACTAAATGTTAAGTGTGTAGACATGACCGAGACACCTCTCTGATCAATAATCAATAGCGGGACCTGGATGCCCATACTGACTCCCACATATTCAACAAAGATCTTTATCCATTTGAACCACTGGCAGATCTCTTGAGTGGGCAGGGTATGGCGGCCGCCATACCTTACTTTTGGGAAATTATTTTTTTATACCTATGCATCTATCGATCGGTACACTCTAGATCGGCATCAGCTGTCTCGCTCGACCGCAGGCACCGCTGGCCTAATGAGCCGACGCATCCAGTCCAACTATTGTGCCAGTAACCGACCGAGATCGACCACGCACACACACATGCACGACAGGCTCAATTCGATCTAGTGCCCACACACACAACACACACGCACACGACCAACTCCACCCAGCCGCGACGCAACCCTAACCAGCTAGCGCGGCGACTGGCCAGGTCACAAGGACCAGGTGGGACACGGGCGACCAACGACGGGTCAGCCTATGACAACGGCTGGCTGGGGACTTAGAGGGCGGTGATAGCAAGCTCCAGCGGTGTTTCTAGTGGCGGCAGCAAGCGGAGCGGCGGCTCCAGCGGGCGACATCGATTGGGGATTTTCCTGGTAATTTCCTAGGGTCCGGAACTCTGAACCACTCCTCTGCTTTGAACTAATTGCAGCAACTGCCACTCTGAAGTCTGAGCTAATTGCAGCCATTGCCACTTTGTTTATACAATTATACTTTTCATTCATGCTAGTGTACGCACAAGTTTTTGTCTTTAGATGATTATACACACAAGCTAATAAGATGGCCAACCGGTACAGTTTTGTCCATAAGATGGAAAAGAAGGGGAAGGGACCAGAAAATGCAAAGGAAAGGGGAGCAAGAGGTATATTTCTCATGTCTCTTAAATTTTGTCGCAATTGCTAACAATAGCTTGAATCCAATAAGATTTTAGTGACAAATTGATGTTGTGGATTGGAGATTTGACGAGGTATTTTGAAGTAATTGGTAATTTGTAGCAATTGTTAAAAGCTGCATTATTGGTATGTTTTAGGTAGTTTTCCTATTGAAACATGTCTACATTTTCATTGTATTTGGTTATTCGTTTGTAGTGTGCATTGTTACTGTGTATTGACTCCTTTCATTCACATCAAAAAAAAAATCTTAGTGAGACTTTGCCCTGCCTTAAAAAACCCGTGGTCCGCCTCATTTTTGAACCACGATGTCGAGGATTCAGACAATCCTGTATACAATTCCCTTTGTCCGGCGGTATGTTACTTGCCCGAGATTCGGTCATCGGTATCTCCATACCTAGTTTAATCTCATTACCGTCAAGTTTCTTTACTCGTTCCGTACTACAAGGTCCCCGTGACTAAAAACATTAGTCACATGCTTGCAAGCTATTCATGGTGTTGTATTACCGAGAGGGCCCAGAGATATCTCTCCGTCACACAGAGTAACAAATGTCAGCCTCGATCAATGCAACCCAACAAATACTTTCCAAGATACCTCTAGAGCACCTTTATGATCACCCAGTTATGAAGTGAAGTTTGGTACCCACAAAGTATTCTCCTGGTGTTGGGGATATAACTATTTGTGTAAGCCGCCCAGGAGGGGCCGGGTTACGCAAAGAAGACTCAAGCCCAAGACCAAGCATGAAGACGGCGGTTCAATAGGGGGCTTAAGCCCATAGGCAACTTAAGGCCCGTTGTAGTAAACCGCCGTAATGGCATGACTTGTATCATAAGGTAAATTTAACTAGTCACCGAGCCGGACACTGTTATAAGCCGGCCGGGACTCTGTAGGCCACGGGGCGTCAACCCGTGTATATAAGGGGACGACCTGCTGGCGGCTTAGGGAAAGAAACAACTCATCGAGAACCGGGCATAGCGTATCTCGCTCCCTGGTCATCGAAACATCAATACCAACCCAACTAGACGTAGGCCTTTACCTTCACCGTAAGGGGCCGAACTAGTATAAACCCTCTCGTGTCCTTTGTCCCGATTAACCCCTTCAAGCTTCCTAGTTGCGATGGCTCCACAACTAAGTCCTTTCACGAGGACATTTGACGTGACAATTCCACGACAGTTGGCGCCCACCGTGGGGCCAGTGCACGGTGGATTTGAGTTCTTGAAGGGCAACTTCAAAGGGCTCAAGGGATACGTAGTGGGCCGGATGACCAAGAGTCGTCGCGGCAAGATCTACATCGACGACGAAGGCTGGGGCCCCGACGCCGGCTCAATTGAGTACGGGTACCGGATCCCCTTCGGAGGGATCCACGTCTTCATCGGCCGGATTGGCGAGCCGGGGCCTAAGCCGGACAACTGCACCGACCTCGTCGAGACGGCTCAGCGTGCGAAACCCGCCCGAGCTCAACCCGGCATGAAGCGTGTCTTGTGGGTTGCGTCCACGGAGAAGAGCTTTCTGAAAGTCCTGAAGATGGTGGTGAGACGGCCGTCCACTCTGACGGTGATTCATCCGCCGGATCTACAGATTCACTGTATCAGGTACAAGATGGCGTGCTCGGGGGCTGTTCCGATGGTTTCAGTATTCCGGACCCCTGTGAATCGCCGAATTGGGCAGGAGTCTTCATGGCTAGGACTCAACCCGGCCAAAATTCTACGGCCGCTACTACAGTTACGTCCGGGATAGGAGCGGCCGGGGCAGGTGGCCCTGTGTGCCCGCCGGCTCAAGTGCTGATAGATCTCATGGATAAACTTACAACCCTGTTAACCGCCACGGTTATCCCTGCGAATAAAGATGAGCATGATGCGGAGGTGGCACAGGTGCGTGAGGAGATAGCTCAGGCCAAGGAGGCCTTGGCAGCTGAGGATACTAGACTAGCTACAGAGCGGGCGGCTGTCGACGCCCGGGCACAGCGATTGCAGTCAGAAGCTTACCAGCTCATGATGAGCTTAAACGCATCCAATGAGGTTATGAGGAGAAGGCACCAGAAAACTCAGTCCCGTTTGCCTCCGAATTATGACCCTCGGGTTCTGTTTGCTACACCCAGAGCCGGCCCAAGTAACCCGCCCGATGCAAATCAGTTTATGACAGCCAGAACAGGGGGACCGGCTCAGCCTCGGGAGGTGGTACCTCATCATGGAAACATGGCGCTGCCACGTTATGTGCCGATACCGCCGGGTCACTTTTCCAACCCCATGGAGAACTTAATCGCAGCATCAGCGCGTCTGGCGGCTCTCCCAGTGGACGGTGATGATCCAACAGCGGTGGAGACCCGGAGAATCAGGGAACTTGTCCAGACGGCCCTAGCTCAGCAAGAGACCTATTCTTATAGCCGGGATAGGATTCATTCAACTCCTCCGCCTTGGTTAGCACCACCTCGTCAGAACCGGAGTTCGAGTTACAGCAGGCACATGGAATCTGAAGCTTTGTCAAGCAACACCCAACGCCATGACCAACATGGTGGCTATAACCCGGTGCAGGACCGAGTGCGTCAGGAGAACAAGCGGGCGGCTCAGCTGGCGGCTCAACAGGCGGCACATCAGAATATTCCAGAGTATCCAACGACTTCTATTGAGATGGGAGTAGCCACCAGAATTGGTGGTGTTCCTTGTTTGATACCGGCTTTGCGCAACGTGCGCCTGCCCAAGGACTTCAAGGGACCTCGAAAGGTGCCGAATTACACGGCCGACTTACAGCCTGGAGCATGGATTGAAAGTTATGAGATGGCCATGGAGCTGTTGGAAGTAAGTGACGCGGCAATGGCTAAATATTTCACCATGATGTTAGATGGAACGGCCCGGTCTTGGTTAAAAGGTTTACCGCCCAATTCCATTGGTTCGTGGGAGGAGTTAAAAGCCCGTTTTATCCAGAACTTCAAGGACACCTGTAAGCAATCTATGTCAATTGTGAACTTGACGAATTGTAAGCAGGGAGAGGGTGAATCCACCACCCATTGGGTACGCCGAGTCAAGGAGATAATTCATTCATCTGATAAGATGGATGCCGGCTCTGCAGTCCTCATGTTGGAGAAAAATTGCAGCTTTGAGCCGCTGAGGCAGAAACTAGGGCGCCTTAAGCGTGACTGCAGGGATATGGGCACGCTAATGGCGGCTTTAGTCAAATATGCCGATTCTGATAGTACCAAGGATCCCGCGTCTGATGATGAGAAGACAGGGAAGGGAAAAAGGAATTGCAATGGAAAGGATCAACAACATAACCCGGTGAGTCAAAGCGGCAATAAGTGTAAGGCGGATGGCAACCCGGAGCTTGTAGCCAACGCTAATACACAGGGTAACAATCAGAGACGTAAGGGTAAGTGGCCTCGATCCGGCGGGTCAGGCCCATCTCTTGAGCAGCTACTCAATGAGCCCTGCCCGAAACACGGCACCCAGGAGCACCCCGCTACACACCTGTGGAAAGATTGCGCGATCATGAAGGCGTTTAAAAATTCCAATACCTTTGATGGTGGTCATGGATCTAGCGGCGGTTCAGGGGCTGGCGGCTTTCATGGCCTGGGCGGTGGTTCAAATTCCGGTTTTCAGGGACAGCCGGGTGGAAATAATCAGCAGCAATCTGGTCAGGGAGGACAACAGCAGCAACAGTCGGGTTATCAGAGCCATCCGAAACAGTTGAGTGGTGGGCAGTACCATGTGTTTACCACTATCTTATGCAAACGTGACCAGAAGGTTCTTAAGAGGGCCGTAAATTCGGTTGAGCCGGCAATTCCTCGTTATTTGAGATGGTCAGAGCAACCCATCATATGGAGCAGAGAGGATCACCCTCCACAAGTCGATAATCCGGGTCAGTTAGCCTTGGTGGTAGCACCCCAGGTTGGTGGATATAAATTCACTAAGGTACTCATGAATGGAGGTAGCAACATCAATATCCTCTATTATGATACTTTCCAGCGCATGGGGTTGACTGAGAAGAATCTGAGAACATCCAACACTGTTTTCCATGGGGTGGTTCCAGGCAAGTCGGCTTACCCAGTTGGCAAGATTGAATTGGAGGTGGCCTTTGGAGATGAATATGATCCAAGGGCTGAGAAATTGACGTTTGAAGTGGTCAAAATCAGGAGTCCATATCACGCTTTGTTTGGGCGATCGGCTTATGCTAAGTTCATGGCACGGCCGTGTTACGTTTACTTACAGCTCAAGATGCCGGGTTACAAGGGCACCATCACTATGCATGGGAGTCGAAAGGTGGCCTTGGAATGTGAAGAAGGCGACGCGGCTTACGCTGAGACTGCCTGTGTCACGGAGGAGCTTAAATTTTATCAAGACAATGTTGACCCGGCGGATATGACCTCCCTCAAAAAACCATCTACTGAGCATGACCCGGCGTTGAAGTTTAAATCGGCCACTGAGACAAAGCTTGTTGACTTTACCCCAGGAGACGCCTCTAAGCAGTTCAGTATCAGTGCCAATTTGGATCCTAAATAGGAAAGCGCGCTCATCGAGTTCATCCTTGAGAACCGGGACATCTTTGCATGGAAACCTTCTGACATGTCGGGTATACTGAGGGAACTCGCTGAGCACACTCTCAATATTTGAACCAAAGTATAAGCCGGTCAGGCAGTTTCTCCGACGGTTCAACAAAGAGAGACGAAAAGCTATTGGGGAAGAGGTCGCTCGGCTCTTAGCGGCCGGGTTTATTGTTGAAGTTTTTCACCCGGAGTGGTTGGCTAACCTGGTGTTAGTGCTCAAGAAGAACGGCACTTGGCGGATGTGTGTGGATTACACGGACTTAAACAAGGCTTGTCCGGCTAATCCCTTTGCTCTCCCCCGTATTGATCAAATCATTGATGCTACGGCGGGTTGTGAACGTTTGAGCTTCTTGGATGCTTACTCTGGTTATCATCAGATCAAAATGGTAGTTAAGGACCAGGAGAAGACAAATTTCATCACTCCGTTTGGGGCCTTCTGTTATGTATCTATGCCATTTGGACTCAAGAGTGCCCAGGCGACTTATCAGCGATGTGTACAGAACTGTTTGCACGATCAAATTGGGCGTAATGTTCATGCTTATGTGTATGACATCGTGGTGAAATCCAGAGAAAAGGAAACCTTGATATCTGACTTGAGAGAGACCTTTGACAATCTCTGGGTTTACAAGATGATGCTTAACCCGGCCAAGTGTGTTTTTGGTGTACCTGCGGGCAAGCTCTTGGGTTTTCTGGTATCAAACAGAGGCATTGAAGCTAATCCGGAGAAAATCACGGTGATTACCTCTCTGGCTAAGCCGGCGTGTATCAATGATGTTCAGCGCCTGGCGGGTCGTGTTGCCGCTTTAAGCCGGTTCATAAGCCGGTTAGGGGAGAAGGCCTTACCGCTATATCAAATGATGAAGAAAACATACACCTTCATTTGGAGTGACGCTGCTAACACTGCCTTTGAAGATTTGAAGAGACAGTTGTCTGAGCCACCGGTTCTTGCGGCTCCCATTGACAGAGAGCCGTTGCTGTGGCTGCTAATTCACGAGCTGTCAGTGTTGCCATCCTGGTGGAGCGTAAGGAAGCTGGCAAGGAGCATCCGGTTCAACAACCGGTTTATTATATCAGTGAGGTGCTCATTGAGTCTAAGCAAAGGTATCCACATTAGCAGAAACTTGTTTATGGTGTGTTCATGGCAAACCGGAAGCTGAAGCAGTACTTCCAAAGTCATCCTATAACGGTGGTAAGTTCAGCCCCTCTGGGAGACATCATTCAAAACAGGGAGGCCACAGGGCGGATAGCTAAGTGGGCTATTGAGCTTGGGCCCTATGGTTTGAAGTATATGCCTCGTACTGCTATCAAATCTCAAGCCTAGGTCGATTTTATCAATGATTGGACAGAGTTGCAGGCACCTGAGGAGAAGCCAGATAATATGTATTGGACTATTCACTTTGATGGGTCCAGGCAGTTAGAAGGCTCAGGGGCTGGCGTTGTTTTAACTTCCCCTCGAGGTGACAAATTTCGCTATGTACTTCGGCTCATGTTTCCTTGTACTAACAATGCAGCTGAATACGAGGCCTTGCTCCATGGTCTCCGGATGGCCAAGGAAATGAATTTGAGCCGGGTAAGGTGTTTGGGCGACTCAGATCTCGTGGCTCAACAGGTCTCAGGCAAGTGGGATTCCAAAGATCCCCTTATGGCGGCTTACCGTCGGGAAGTAGATGCTGTGGCTGGACATTTCAAGGGTTATCAAGTGGAGCACATTGATCGAAGGAAGAATGAGGCAGCTGATGCTTTAAGCCGGCTGGGATCTCAACGTAAGCCGGTGCCACCTAACACCTTTCTTGATATTTTGCATAACCCTTCTGTCAAGGTGCCTACCGAGGAAGAACTAGCGGTGCCAGACCCGGAGGCATAGTTGGTGGCGGCTCTTCATGTCATCCCGGATTGGACCGTGCCATATTTGGCCTATATGACCCGGGGAGAGTTACCGAAGGATGAAACTTTGGCAAGACAAATTGTCAGACGATCCAAACCCATGACGATTGTTAATGGTGAGTTGCATCATTACAGTGTGACAGGGGCGTTTCAATGTTGTGTGTCACCTGGAGAGGGACAAGAGATACTTCGTGAGATTCATGAAGGAGATTGTGGTCATCATGCCGGCTCAAAATCTCTTGTGGCCAAGGCTTTCCGTCATGGTTTCTACTGGCTCACGGCTCATGCTGATGCGGAGGATCTGGTCAGTAAATGTGACGGTTGTCAGAAGTTCTCACGACGTACTCATGTGCCGGCTCAGGAGTTGAGGATGATCCCGATTACCTGGCCGTTTGCAGTCTGGGGGCTTGACATGGTTGGACCTTTCAAAAGGTCTAAGGATAAAAAGACACATCTCCTAGTGGTAGTGGATAAGTTTACAAAGTGGGTTGAGGCGGAGCCAGTCAGTAAGTGTGATGCGGCCACAGCGGTTCAGTTCATGAAAAAGGTGATCTTTCGCTTTGGTTTCCCGCATAGCATTATAACTGATAATGGTACTAACCTTTCCAAGGGAGCCATGGAAGAGTTCTGTTAGCGAGAACATATCCGGCTTGATGTTTCGGCCGTTGCTCATCCTCAATCCAATGGTCAAGCAGAAAGAGCTAATCAAGAGATACTGAAGGGTATTAAATCCCGGCTCTTAGTCCCCTTAAAATGGACACCGGGTTGCTGGGTGGAGGAGTTACCCTCTGTACTATGGAGCATCAACACTACGCCTAACAGGTCTACGGGTTATACACCTTTTTTCATGGTCTATGGAGCAGAGGCAGTTCTACCAAGTGACATCCGACATGACTCATCCCATGTGGCGGCTTATGTTGAGGCGGACAACGAAAAGGCTCGTCCGGAGGCACTAGACTTGTTGGATGAGGAGCGAGACTTGGCAATGGCCCGCTCGGCGATTTACCAGCAAGACCTGCGCCGTTATCACAGCCGCCGGGTCAAGAGCAGAACCTTTCAGGAAGGTGATTTGGTGCTCCGACTCATTCAGGATCAATCTGACATGCACAAGCTATCTCCGCCTTGGGAAGGACCCTTTGTGGTCAGCAAGAATTTGAACAACGGGGCATATTACCTCATTGATATTCGAGAGCACAAAGACTCACGTAAGTCGGAGGAAGAGACCCGCCGGCGTGGAACATAGCCCACCTTCGGCCTTACTATACTTAAGCCATCGGCTCTAGGATGTATATACTTTTGATGATGTATATATTATATAAAGCAATAAAGCAGGACCTCTGTCCTTTTTTCCCATAAAGAATGTTTTTATGTCTTCTTTATCAGGTGGTGGACACTACCAGCAGGGAGCGGATCATATCTGAATCCGGCTTTCCCTTTGGACCGGCTTATGATCATATCTGAATCTAGCCATGATCACTTGGGGGCTTCTTGTTCAAACATAGGTCGTATCCGAACCAAAGAGAACATAGGTGTCGATACCCGCTTGATCGGCATACTGCCAAACCCATTTGGGGGCTTCTTGATTATATTTGAATCATAGCTTAACCCCTTTGGGTCTGACGTGGATCGTATACGAATCAGCGTCATTAAACAAATCTTATGGTCACTTGGGGGCTTCCTGTTCAGACATAGGTCGTATTCGAACCAAAGAGAACATAGCTGTCGATACCCATTTGATCGGCATCGCCAAGCCACTGGGGGCTATATGATCGTATCCGAATCTTAGCTTAACCCCTTTGGAACGGTTTACTGATCGTATTCGAATCAGAAGCCTGTAAATTATTTTGACTATCCAGAGACCTTGTGAAAACATTATGAGATGTTTTTTGTCTTTTCGGTTTAATATTGGTCACACCAGGTTGTTAAATACCGGGTGAGCATCAAGTCAGCAGGAAAGATTATCAAAGGATTGCAGGTATGCTATTATGCTTATGCTTAGCAAAGTATAGTCATAAACCAGTTTATTTATGATGTTTTTTGGTTTGTGTTCCGGGTTATCAATACTTTCCGTGACCCCGGACGCGATAAACTGCCAAGGGAATTTTGCTTGTTTTATGTGCAGAATAAGGCGAGCAAAATTAACATGCCAAGGAAATAAAAGTCAGCAATATATAGCAGTGGCAGCTTACGAAAGTGTTAAGTGCTAGGAACATGCACGAAGGCATGACAAACATTGGAAAGTTTTTTCTACCCTATTACAAGACTCCCCGAGTCTGAATCCATGAAGCATTGTTTTTTGCAAAACACCCGACGATTCACTCCTTCGGCGGGCTTGAAGTCTTCGGGTTATCCTTCTCCGCTTCTCCGTCGGCTATTTTGTCGTGGAAAGTTGATGAGGCCCAGTCAATGCCGCTCAAAGCTTCAAATTCAGCTTCATCATCTATTAAACCGGCTGGGTCCACTTCAGGGGCAAAGGTATTACGAGTAGGAGGGATCAGGCTGACGTCATCATAGGGAATGTTTGGGATTCTCTGGTTCTCACTGTCATAGCCCGGAGAGTACTTAGTGAGATCAGTATCGTTCCCAATGAGGGTCGCCACAGGACGTATGACTTTGACACAGGCGATAAAGTCATGATCATCAAATACAGTGCCATCCTCCTTCCGACTGGGGTATCCAAGAGCAAGGTCGACCGGGTCTAGCTCTGGAAGCCATACTTTTGCCCGGCTCAATGCGGCTACGGCTCCGGCTCTTGCAGATGACAGCCTTAAATCCTGAATTCGTTGAGGTAGCACATCGAGATGCTTCAGCACGTCTTGTAAGAGGTGACGAGGGGTGTTTGATAAGGCTACAACGGCTAAGGCACGTTGTGACCTGGAGTACAACTGTTCAACTAAGGTGTATACTGCTTTAAGCTTGATCAGCATGTTTTGCTTAAGGTTGGTACTCCTGGGGCCTGTGTGTGCACAAGCATAATAGTCAGCCGGAAGTAGTTATTACAATAGTCATTGTAAGGTTACAATGTTGAGGTTTTGCATAGTAACTTACCAAAGATGGCTGAGACCATTTGAGATATCTGCCGTTTTAAGACGGACAGCTCGGTTGTTACCTCTGCAAGAGATGCTTCTGCTGTCTCGGCCCGAGTCACCAATGAAGCCTTCTCATCAGCCCAAACTTTCTTTTCCGACTCAAAATTTTTCTTCAACTTCTCATTTTCAGAGACACTGAATTCAAATTTGGAGTTGGCCTTCTGAGTTTCAAGTTCTTGAGTTTCCAGACGACTCTTCAGGACAGCAAGCTCCAATTCAAACTGACTTATGGTGGCCTGCATTGACACCAAGTTATGATAAGGATTATAGTAAGGTAACATTCAAGTCCCAAGCACTTTACAAGTAAAGATACTTGGCACTTGGGGGCTAATGTATGCTGAAGAATTTTAAACTTCTCATACCGGGTCAAACATATTAAGTCTCAAGCACTTTACAAGTAAGGATACTTGACACTTGGGGGCTAATGTGTATTGCAAATTTAAAACTATCATGTTATAACCTGGTTAAATATATTCTCTTTGAACCGGCTAAACTAACAAGTAAAGCAGTTTTTTAAGTCTACAACATATTTATTCATAAGCAGTAGACTTGGGGGCTGGTACAGTATGTAAGATTCAGGTAAAAAGTATAAGCTATACCTCAGATTTGTGCTGTATTTGTTTTACCATGTCAATTTCCAGGTCACGGCTATTATGCACTTGATTCAGATAGCCCGAGACTATATTACCAATGCTTAAGTGAGTATAATCAGTAATGTCCTGCTTGGCTTTTCGGCGTTCGGCAAGTTCTTCCTTGGCAGTACATTTGGCAAGGACGGTAGGCTGCCCTGGTTCAACAAACCGAGACCTCACAATCTCAACTTCCGGTTCATTTGTCTTGACCGGGCTAGGAGTCTCTGGGTCATTTGTGTTGAGAGTATCTTCGGCGGGCGGATCAGAGGTTGGCATTGGAATATCAGAAGCCGGATCAGGTGGCGGCTGATGGGTAGAGCTGTCTGGAGTAGACGCATTAATCACCGATTCGGTCACGATCGGGTCTTGGGACGGCTTATTTTTCTTCGCCCTCTTGCTGGGTTTCACTTGCATGCTGTTAACAAAGGCAGAAGGATGAATACGCAAGCATGGGTAAAGTAAAGTTCAAGGTACATAAGGTTACATTACCTGGGAGCAGTTTTGAAAGCCGGCATGTTTGACTACATGGATTCACCGGAAGAAGGAGAGGTATCCTGATAATTGGAGTCAGACAAATTGAGAGGATGACGAATTAAGCCCGCTAAAGGTAAAACAGAACGTAAATCAGAGATAACCTCAGTCCGACGCTTCCTGGTTACGTCAGGTAAGCCGGAGGAGAGTTCCGCATCCTTGTTGTTCCGGGTCTGCCTCCGGTTCTCAAGCTGTTGTTGCTTCAAAAGAAATTGAGGATCTTGATAAGCAAGAGCATGTGAAAATCTTACTTTCCGGGTCACCCTTCGGATCTTTTGTTTTGGCAAAGGCTCTGAGTCGGAGGAGATTATAGTTACCTCTTCATTGGCTGCTTGACTGTTCCCCGTATCCTCCTGAAGGGATAGAATGTCAAACAGGTAATAACAAGGGAATTAAGAAAATTGAAAGATTACCTCTTCATCATCCGAAGAACTATCATCCAATTTGAGTAAGTCGGAGGCGCTGGGTTTCTTCTTCTTTGAGGTTCCCGCCTTGGTGGTTTCCTTTCGGCTTTTTTGGTTGTCCTGGCTTGTTCGGCAGCCCCATGGTCATATTTGACCTTCTAGAAGTTATCATCGGCCTGTGGAAAGGGATAAGGAATTATGAGTACCAAAAAAGGTATAATATAGCAAAAAGTATTTATTACAATTGATAACTTACCGCAGGGTCCGGGTTATTCTTGCAAAAGGGAAGTAAGCCGAAGGCGTTACTTGTCACAGTGCCCTCCTTCAGCAGCGACTGGGTCGTAGCATCCACCACGTCATCTAGTAAGTCATCAGGACTATGGCATAACGGGTCATCCTTTTCGCCTGTATAAGTACACATTAAGCCGGAACGGCGGCTTAATGGAAGTACTCACCAAGTGACCCAGACTCGGACCAGATTGATGTTGTTTAAACCGTTTCCCAAGAGAGCTTTGATCTTCTTGATGGTGGGATTGAGAGGCAGACGTTCAACGGCCGTCAGTTTGTCTGGTAGCAGATGGTTAGACTCAAGGCGTAGGGCGCGAAAGCCGGGCAGAGGCTTCTCATCAGCTGGAGAAGTGTCCTGACAGTAGAACCACGTTTGGTTCCAAGATTTTGGGTGACTCGGCAGCTCAGCATAAGGAAAAAGGCAGTCTCTCCATCACTGGATCGAGATGCCGCCAAGCTCAAGACTGGGCCCGTTGGCACATTCATTTTTCCGGTTCATATAGAAAAGTTCCCTGAACAATAGCAGACTTGGCTCCTCTCCCAGGTACACCTCGCAGAAGACTTGGAAATTGCAAATATTTGACATGGAATTGGGTCCGATGTCTTGAGGTCTAAGGTCAAAGAAATTCAAAACTTCCCTGAAGAATTTTGAGCCGGGAGGGGCAAATCCCCGGCTCATGTGATCCGTAAAAACTATCACCTCCCTTCTTTGGGTTGAGGCTTCTCTTCAGATGGGTCAGGGACACGATAAGACATGACCTCCCTTTTTGGCAGGTGGCCAGATTTCACGAACTCGGCCAGTTTACTCTTGGTAACTATGGATGGGACCCAATTGCAGGTTACAGGGGCCTTGGCCGCCTTAGGAGCCATGACAACATTTTGCCTATTACAAAATAAGAAGATCCGGTTCAATTTTAACCAGGGAGAAAAATCCTAATTATTCAAGGTGGCGGCTTAAGGAGGGGCCTAATGATATAAGGATGACTGTGCAACAATATTTAAGCCGCTACAAGTATCAAGAGCAGTTCAAAATTCTTCAGGTCATGAGGAGCAACTAAGGTTCTGTGTCATTTATTTAAGCCGGACACCTCAACAGTTGTGTTTAAGGGTATGTGCCAGAAGAAGTTTTCCGGGTGATAAAAACAAGTTTCACAAATGACAACTATTATTCTGTATCAAATTATTGCTCTGAAAAGAAAATTTTCTAGACCTAAAAACAGGGCAGAGAAGTTCATACACTCAAAGAGGGTTTCCAAACAAGGGAAATGAGATCTGTTTCTATGCAAGATAAACACAAACAATTACCGCAGCAGTTCTACGTAGTTTTTACGATCTAAACAGGGCATTGGAGGTAAAAACTAGCGAGGGTTTGCGTCGGGCGGTGATGAACGCCGACGAACTCAACAAAGTTCCAATGCAGATCTAAGAAAGGGAAGGAGAGGAACTCACGGATGTGGACGAGCTACGGAGGTTCGCCGTCGATTTCTGGTCAGAGTCAGGTTGATGCAGCGGCCTGAGTCGGTGAAGACGAGGGGTTCGACGGCGGCGGCGGCGGAGCTCGAGAGGAAGCAAGAGGAAGAAGACGACTGAAAGAGGGAAGAGTGGAAGACCTAAGTCGCGCCTATTTATAGGGAGAGGATAACTGAGACGACGCGGGAAATGAGGAGATAAGAGTTATTATCCAGCGGCCCCGACGCCTCGATTTTCGGAACTGTCAATAAAGCAGAGATCCGTTGAAGGATACGATGGAATAGAAAAGGAATTTAAGAGAGATTGACGTCACGTCGGGTTAACACGGATCCAGAAGATGATGTCATGGCGGGTTAAAGAAAACCTTCTGCACAGTCAGAAGACTGAAAATTTATTCTTTAAAGGTATTTTAAGATTGAGATGAACAGGTTCAAATCAATCTGGGGCCTAATGTTGGGGATATAACTATTTGTGTAAGCCGCCCAGGAGGGGTCGGGTTACGCAAAGAAGACTCAAGCCCAAGACCAAGCATGAAGACGGCGGTTCAATAGGGGGCTTAAGCCCACAGGCGACTTAAGGCCCGTTGTAGTAAACCGCCGTAATGGCATGACTTGTATCATAAGGTAGATTTAACTAGTCACCGAGCCGGACACTGTTATAAGCCCGCCGGGACTCTGTAGGCCATGAGGCGTCAACCCGTGTATATAAGGGGACGACCTGCTGGCGGCTTAGGGCAAGAAACAACTCATCGAGAACCGGGCATAGCGTATCTCGCTCCCTGGTCATCGAAACATCAATACCAACCCAACTAGACATAGGCCTTTACCTTCATCGTAAGGGGCCGAACTAGTATAAACCCTCTCGTGTCCTTTGTCCCGATTAACCCCTTCAAGCTTCCTAGTTGCGATGGCTCCACAACTAAGTCCTTTCACGAGGACATCTGACTGACAATTCCATGACACCTGGTATTAGGGAGTGGCACGGTCTCATGGTCTAAGGAACATATACTTGACATGAAGAAGATTGTAGCAATTGAACTGAGTGATACGATCAGACGCTAAGATTATGATTGGGCCTTCACATCACATCATTCTCCTAATGACGTGATCCCGTTATTAAAGGACAACTCATGCCTATGGTTAGGAACCATAACCATCTGTAATCAACGAGCTAGTCTAGTAGAGGCTCACTAGGGACACAGTGTTTGTTTATGTATCCATACATGTATTTAAGTTTCTGGTCAATATAATTATAGCAAGGATAATAAACACTTATCAATAATAACGAAATATGTTAATAGCAACTTTATTATTGCCTCTACGACATATTTCCAACACCAAGATCCTCTTATCTGCCTCCGTCTAATGGTATGCCCTCCCCTACACCTCACATGTTCGATCATGAGTCTCTATGTGAGGAGCGTCGCTCTACACAGAATTCACACCACCCACACTTGAGCAACACACCAAATATGGATTTCCCTGACTATTAAGGGAGGATTACCGAGTGTGGATAGATAATTGTGAATTGTATTTTTAACTCTATGGGGGTATTGGAGACAAGTAAGTTAAATTTGCGTCGTTGAACTATGTGGGCAATGCAGTGCTCTAGCTCAAAATGGCTCAGAAGTGTCGCCGGTTTGTGCACTGAATGAGTTGCGTGCGGCAGTTCAGGAGAAACGGGGTAGAAATAAACACAACGTTATATTGCCGCGTTGTGGCCCCAAATTTGTCCCACTATTGTTTTACATCAACCTGAGGATGTGGATATTTGCGAGTTGTTTGGTATTATTGTAGGGAAGGGAACTGAAGAATGACAAACATGGTCGAAGCTCCAAGTCAAGTAATTGATTGTTTGGCAAACTCTTTGTATCTCCAGACAAGAACAAGATGGTGGCGGTTTCTAAAGAAACGCAAAATGTCTGAGAAGCGGGAGGCCCCGTGTATGTATCACACGACAAAGAACTTGTGTTTCACATGTGGGTATCCATGTGTGATGGGCCACAAGTGTCCAGATAAAGTTCAAATTCATGTGATGGAAGAGCTTCTGGAAGTATTGTAGTTAGAGGATCATATTGATCGTCGACATCTTACTGATTCCATTTTAGATAAGGAGGTTATGGTGATGACCCCGGTCGTGCTACCCTCTGCTCAGGTGAAGCGGTGTACCATTCGGTTGCTATGGGCTGATCGGCAAGAGAAGTATTCGTCCTATTGGGTTTTGGTGCAAATTGTTCATTTGTCAATCAACATCTGGTCACAGAGTTGCAACTGAAACCACCGGAAATATCACTTGCTCAATGTGTGATTGCTCGCGGGGTGACTATGACCAATTCTCAAATGGTGCCACAAATGGCCTTATGGACACACAGTCACATGTTCTGTCAAGATGTTAAAGTTCTACGACTTGGCTGCTATGATCTGATATTAAGTGCTGATTTGTTGGAAGACCCCGGTCCAAAATATGGGCGCATTGGCGTAAGCGGGCCATGCGGTTCAAACATGAAGGGTGTTTCATTACACCGAGAGGCAATCATGACAATGTTTTCTATGTTGCTCCATTTTATTGTGCAAATTATGAGGCCTGTTGCACAGAGGAAACATTCAATATGGGGTTCAGGTTTAGACTCTATCCCAACAACAACAAGAGATGATGTTGTTGAGTAGTGATCTTCCGCCAGGCATTCCCATTCCTAATGAAGTTGCGGCTTTTCTGGCCGAGTTCAATACACTATTTCAAGCTCCTGCGCCATTGCCTCCCAAACAACCATGAGATCATAAGATTCTACTAATTTTAGGACCACAAGTTGTGATTGCATGACCCTATTAGTATATGCCTCATCAGAAAGATGAAATTCAGCAACAGATCAAAGACATGTTGCATCACATTATGATCCGGCCAAGTTCAAGCATGTTCGCTTCGCCTATTTTGTTGGTGCGCAAAAAGTATGGAACCTAGCGATTTTGTGTTGATTGTCGTCTCCTTAATGCAATCACTATTAAAAACAAGCATCCTCCGCCTATTGTGGAAAAATTTCTTGATGCATTGTTTGGTGCTCAATGATTTACCAAATTGGACCTTCTCTTTGGTTATCATAAGATATGTGTGGCTGAAGGGGACGAGTTCAAGATTGTGCTCAGAACACATCAGGGGCCATATGAATTCCTGGTTATGCTTTTGGATTGATGGGGGATTTGGCAACATTCCAAGGGGAAATGAATTACGTGACAATATGCTATGTGAAGGGGTGCTAGTGCTCCTGGGAAACATCCTTGTATATAGTTCATCGCTGGAAGAACACGTGCAACAATTAAGGGCAGACTTCGATATGTTGAAGGACAATCGGTTGGTTGGCAAAATTGGACTATCTTGGGCATGTCATCAGTGATGTCGGTGTGGCTAGAGATCCTGCCAAAATTAAAGTTGTCCGTGCATGGCCTATGCACACTAATATCAAAGATTTGAGAAGGTTGCTTGGGTTAACTAGGTAATATAGGAAATTTATTCATCATTAAGGGGGTCATTAGTCATCCTCTCACGGAGTTAATAAAGAAAACCACCATGTTTTAGTGGACTCTAGCAACGTCAGAAGCATTTAGTTTACTTAAAGTAGCAATGATCAGTGTACCAGTTATGTAGTACCTAATATTTACTTACCCTTCGTTCTTGAGACAAACGCATGTCAAGATGGTATTGGGGTTGTGTTGATGCAACAAAGGCACCCCTTTGCCTACCTCATCAAGGCTTTGTGCCAGATGAACCAAGCACTAAGCATGTATGAGAAGGAATGTCTTGGGATACTCATGTGGTACAGAAGGGGTGACCGTATCTTCAGCAACAACAATTTTTATCCACATAGACCAACAAGCTTCACGTCACCTTTCAGAACAATGTCTAAGTACATGTATCCAACACAAAGCATTTTTGAAATTGATGGGCCCCTATTATATCATTCAGTATAAGTGTGGCATTTGCAATGCATCCGCTGATGCTTTATCACGACATGGACATCCTACACCCTTGTTGGCCATCTCCGCGGCAGTTCCAACGTGACTAGAAAACTTGGCTCCTGGATATGTTGATGATGCACATGCCAAGACATTGCTGGAAGAATTAGCAGTCTTTGAGCTCGGATGATCAAGGTACACACTAGATAAAGTGATTATTAGGTTCAAAGGGAGGATTTGGGTGGGTAATAATTCCTTAATTAGCACAATAGCACATTTTGCACAGCCTACATGACAGTGCCATCGACGGGCGTTCCGGGAGTCTACCCACTTACCAGTGCATAAAGCGCATGTTTGCATAACCAAAGCGGAAGCATTCTATTACTGACTATGTTTAGTGGTGAGCAATATGTCACTGTGCCAAAGCAGAGCATTTTAAGCAGCAGATATTACTGCAACGACATGAGATTCCTCCCCACCCATGGCACACCATCAGTTGGTATTTTCTAAAAGGGCTTCCTAAATTGCAGTGAGTAAATTTGATCCTGGTTTTGGTGGATAAATTCACCAAGTATGGGCATTTCTTCCACTCAAACACCCGTTTATGGTGCAACAAGTGGCCCAATTGTTCTTTGATGTACAAGTTGGATGGGATGTCATGTTGTATCATTTTCGACCGAGATTCAATCTTTACCGGTACCTTATGGCAAGAGTTGTTTCGGCTATCAGAGACTATTCTAAACATGAGTTTGGCTAAGCATCCAAAAACTATGGGCAAACAGAACAATGGAATCAGTGCATGGAGGTGTTTCTTCGTTTGTCTGGTCATGACACCCCAACCAAATGGGCCAGTTGGCTATCTCTATCTGAGCATTGGTGTGATACTTTCTTCCATATGGCGGTGAGGATCTTCCGCTTTGAAGCTGTAACACCCCAAGAATCACGCTACAGTAATCTCCCCTCTAATCTTGCCAAGTCATCTTGTTTCTCAAGCTTAAGTTCCACTTGCTCAAAGTCAAAACTCAAATTCAAATTTAAATTGAAAGTCAAATTTCTATTTGTTCAAACCGTCCAACAAAAATGTTCGAGATGTTGCAAATATTCTCTAAGAAATTTCATGGTTAAACCAACATTATTTGAAATATTAAAATGCCCCTAACCTATTTAAAATAGTGCCCATAACAATAATTTAATCCATTTGCATTTGTGCAAAATCCAAATGAGTTCAAATGCTCACCAAACCTTTTTATGGCAGTACTAAATATTGCAAAATATTTATTGTTGATAGTGGGACATTTTAAAAAAGTCATTTGGTGCTCCAATTAAGTGCAAAACAGAGGCAAAAGAAATAAAAAAGGAAAAAGAAAAAGCCTAGCCGCTACTGTGCCACTGGACCTAAGTGCTATAGTGCACGTAGCCCAGCCCACCACCGGCCTTTCCCTCACCTCCTGCTACAGGAGGCAGAGGAGGTGCATGGCACACATCCACGACGACCATGGCCGTGTATGGCCTCCAGGTCCCCCCACGTCCTATAACTATGTCCACAGAAACCCTAGCCCCCATCTCGCTCAGCCCCCTCTCAATCCCCCTTCGCCCCATTCCTCCATGGCTCGAAATCAAGCTTGGAGAACTCAAGGTCACCGCTGCCTCGCCATCGTTCACGCGGCCGCTATTGCCGCCGTTGCTCGGGAGCACGTCCAGGAGGTCCGCCAAGGTCACCGTCGTCCGTTCCGGCTATCGATTCGAACCAGGGAACTGCGCAGTCGCCGCCATCTTCATCTTCTCTGCATGGCCATCACCAACTCACCGTCGTTGTCGTCGCTACGGTCCACTCCGACCCTTTTCGAGCATGCCAACGAAATCACCATGAGCTCCTCCCTTGGATCCCCCTTTTCCCACTTTGATTTGTATGTTGTAGGCCGCCTTCACCGTTGTGCCCGAGATCAAGCGTACACGTAAGTACATGCGTGCTGCTCCTTCTCCTTGCGCTACTTCTGCTGCTACTTGTTGCTTTGCTAGCTACTGCTTTGCTTGCTGCTGAGTGCTCACGTGCTGTTGTTGTCGCTGCCTGCTGCTGCGCGGCGCTGCCGCCGCTACATGCAACCGTTATTGGCTATTGCTGCCGCTGCTGGCCCCCAGCGCACACCCCGCTGCCGCTGCCTCCTCCCCTCCAGCTCACCGCGCGCTCGCGCCCGCCCTGCGCCTGCACGCCCGGCCGCCCGCATCGCCTCTGCCCGCTCGGATTCGCCTCGC